>NW_027513307.1:101759-225622 GCF_048772815.1 Callospermophilus lateralis | reverse complement strand
CTTCAACCTAGCAGAACAAAATTTGGTGAGCAAAGTGGGATTTGTTTACTGATCATTACCACCATGTATCATCAAGATTGGGTGAAAAAATATTTGCTGGTATTTCGGAAACCCGTAATTTCTTAGAAGCTTAGCAACCCCTCTCAATGAAAGTGCTTTTCCACAGTCTGTGCCTAGGGCTACTTGAAGAGGAAACAAACCATAGAGACAAAACTGAGAACTCCTTTATTTTGTCAAGTTTCAAAGAGCTACTGCAAACCATGTTGTATTTAGAGTTCCAAATTCATCTATCTATATAGGAGAGAACAGAGTGAAACCTAAATATAAAAACTGCTACTGTAGACGAACGCTTCAACCTAGAAGAACAAAATTTGGTGAGCCAAGTGGGATTTGTGTACTCATCATTACCACCAATTATCATCAAGATTGGGTGAAAAAATATTTGCGGGTATTTCGGACTCTTTATTTCTTAGAAGCTTGGCAACCCCTCTCAATGAAAGTGCTTTTCCACAGTCTGTGCCTAGGGCTACTTTAAAAGGAAACAAACCTTAGAGAGAAAACTGAGAACTCCTTTATTTTCTCAAGTTTCAAAGAGCTACTACAAACCATGTTGGATTTAGAGTTCCAAATTCATCTATCTATATAGGAGAGAAGAGAGGGAAACCTAAATATAGAAACTGCTACTGTAGACGAACGCTTCAACCTAGAAGAACAGAATTTGGTGAGCCAAGTGGGATTTGTGTACTGATCATCAGCAACAGGTATCATCAAGATTGGCTGAAAAAATATTTGCTGGTATTTCATAAACTCGTTATTTCGTAGAAGTTTGGCAACCCCTCTCAATGAAAGTGCTTCTCCACAGTCTGTGCCTAGGGCTACTTGAAGAGGAAACAAACCATAGAGACAAAACTGACAACTCCTTTATTTTGTCAAGTTTCAAAGAGCTACTACAAACCATGTTGGATTTAGAGTTCCAAATTCATCTATCTATATAGGAGAGAACAGAGGGAAACCTTAATATAAAAACTGCTACTGTAGACGAACGCTTCAACCTAGAAGAACAAAATATGGTGAGCTAAGTGGTATTTGTGCACTGACCATTACCACCAAGTATCATCAAGATTGGGTGAAAAAATATTTGCTGGTATTTCGGAAACTCGTAATTTCTTAGAAGCTTGGCAACCCCTCTCAATGAAAGTGCTTTTCCACAGTCTGTGCCTAGGGCTACTTGAAAAGGAAACAAACCTTAGAGACAAAACTGAGAACTCCTTTATTTTGTCAAGTTTCAAAGAGCTAAAAAAACCATGTGGGATTTAGAGTTCCAAATTCATCTATCTAAATAGGAGAGAACAGAATGAAACCTATATATAAAAACTGCTACTGTAGACGAATGCTTCAACCTAGCAGAACAAAATTTGGTGAGCAAAGTGGGATTTGTTTACTGATCATTACCACCAAGTATCATCAAGATTGGGTGAAAAAATATTTGCTGGTATTTCGGAAACTCGTAATTTCTTAGAAGCTTGGCAACCCCTCTCAATGAAAGTGCTTTTCGACAGTCTGTGCCTAGGGCTACTTGAAGAGGAAACAAACCATAGAGACAAAACTGAGAACTCCTTGATTTTGTCAAGTTTCAAAGAGCTACTACCAACCATGTTGGATTTAGAGTTCCAAATTCATCTATGTATATAGGAGAGAACAGAGGGAAACCTAAATATAAAAACTGCTACTGTAGACGAACGCTTCAACCTAGAAGAACAAAATTTGGTGAGCCAAGTGGGATTTGTGTACTGATCATTACCACCAAGTATCATCAAGATTGGGTGAAAAAATATTTGCTGGTATTTCGGAAACTCGTTATTTCGTAGAAGCTTGGCAACCCCTCTCAATTAAAGTGCTTTCCACAGTCTGTGCCTAGGGCTACTTGAGAGGAAACAAACCATAAAGACAAAACTGAGAACTCCTTTATTTTGTCTAGTTTCAAAGAGCTACTACAAACTATGTTGGATTTAGAGTTCCAAATTCATCTATCTATATAGGAGAGAACAGAGGAAAACCTAAATATAAAAACTGCTACTGTAGACGAACGCTTCAACCTAGAAGAAGAAAATTTGGTGAGCCAAGTGGGATTTGTGTACTGATCATTAACACCATGTATCATCAAGATTGGGTGAAAAAATATTTGCTGGTATTTCGGAAACTCGTTATTTCTTAGAAGCTTGGCAACCACTCTCAATGAAAGTGCTTTTCCACAGTCTGTGCCTAGGGCTACTTGAAGAGGAAACAACCAATAGAGACAAAACTGAGAACTCCTTTATTTTGTCAAGTTTCAAAGAGCTAAAAAAACCATGTTGGATTTAGAGTTTCAAATTCATCTATCTAAATAGGAGAGAACAGAATGAAACCTATATATAAAAACTGCTACTGTAGACGAATGCTTCAACCTAGCAGAACAAAATTTGGTGAGCAAAGTGGGATTTGTTTACTGATCATTACCACCATGTATCATCAAGATTGGGTGAAAAAATATTTGCTGGTATTTCGGAAACTCGTAATTTCTTAGAAGCTTGGCAACCCCTCTCAATAAAAGTGCTTTTCCACAGTCTGTGCCTAGGGCTACTTGAAGAGGAAACAAACCATAGAGACAAATCTGAGAACTCCTTTATTTTGTCAAGTTTCAAAGAGCTACTACAAACCATGTTGGATTTAGAGTTCCAAATTCATCTATCTATATAGGAGAGAACAGAGGGAAACCTAAATATAAAAACTGCTACTGTAGACGAACGCTTCAACCTAGAAGAACAGAATTTGGTGAGCCAAGTGGGATTTGTGTACTGATCATCAGCAACAGGTATCATCAAGATTGGCTGAAAAAATATTTGCTGGTATTTCGGAAACTCGTTATTTCTTAGATGCTTGGCAACCCCTCTCAATGAAAGTGCTTTTCCACAGTCTGTGCCTAGGGCTACTTGAAGAGGAAACAAACCATAGAGACAAAACTGAGAACTCCTTTATTTTGTCAAGTTTCAAAGAGCTACTACAAACCATGTTGTATTTAGAGTTCCAAATTCATCTATCTATATAGGAGAGAACAGAGTGAAACCTAAACATAAAAACTGCTACTGTAGACGAACGCTTCAACCTAGAAGAACAAAATTTGGTCAGCCAAGTGGGATTTGTGTACTCATCATTACCACCAATTATCATCAAGATTGGGTGAAAAAATATTTGCAGGTATTTCGGACTCTTTATTTCTTAGAAGCTTGGCAACCCCTCTCAATGAAAGTGCTTTTCCACAGTCTGTGCCTAGGGCTACTTTAAAAGGAAACAAACCTTAGAGAGAAAACTGAGAACTCCTTTATTTTCTCAAGTTTCAAAGAGCTACTACAAACCATGTTGGATTTAGAGTTCCAAATTCATCTATCTATATAGGAGAGAAGAGAGGGAAACCTAAATATAGAAACTGCTACTGTAGACGAACGCTTCAACCTAGAAGAACAGAATTTGGTGAGCCAAGTGGGATTTGTGTACTGATCATCAGCAACAGGTATCATCAAGATTGGCTGAAAAAATATTTGCTGGTATTTCATAAACTCGTTATTTCGTAGAAGCTTGGCAACCCCTCTCAATTAAAGTGCTTTCCACAGTCTGTGCCTAGGGCTACTTGAAGAGGAAACAAACCATAGAGACAAAACTGACAACTCCTTTATTTTGTCAAGTTTCAAAGAGCTACTACAAACCATGTTGGATTTAGAGTTCCAAATTCATCTATCTATATAGGAGAGAAAAGAGGGAAACCTAAATATAAAAACTGCTACTGTAGACGAACGCTTCAACTTAGAAGAACAAAATATGGTGAGCTAAGTGGTATTTGTGCACTGACCATTACCACCATTATCATCAAGATTGGGTGAAAAAATATTTGCTGGTATTTCGGAATCTTTATTTCTTAGAAGCTTGGCAACCCCTCTCAATAAAAGTGCATTTCCACAGTCTGTGCCTAGGGCTACTTGAAAAGGAAACAAACCTTAGAGACAAAACTGAGAACTCCTTTATTTTGTCAAGTTTCAAAGAGCTACTACAAACCATGTTGGATTTAGAGTTCCAAATTCATCTATCTATATAGGAGAGAAGAGAGGGAAACCTAAATATAGAAACTGCTACTGTAGACGAACGCTTCAACCTAGAAGAACAGAATTTGGTGAGCCAAGTGGGATTTGTGTACTGATCATCAGCAACAGGTATCATCAAGATTGGCTGAAAAAATATTTGCTGGTATTTCGGAAACTCGTTATTTCTTAGAAGCTTGGCAACCCCTCTCAATGAAAGTGCTTCTCCACAGTCTGTGCCTAGGGCTACTTGAAGAGGAAACACACCATAGAGACAAAACTGAGAACTCTTTTATTTTGTCAAGTTTCAAAGAGCTAAAAAAACCATGTTGGATTTAGAGTTCCAAATTCATCTATCTAAAAATAGAGAACAGAATGAAACCTATATATAAAAACTGCTACTGTAGACGAATGCTTCAACCTAGCAGAACAAAATTTGGTGAGCAAAGTGGGATTTGTTTACTGATCATTACCACCATGTATCATCAAGATTGGGTGAAAAAATATTTGCTGGTATTTCGGAAACTCGTAATTTCGTAGAAGCTTGGCAACCCCTCTCAATGAAAGTGCTTTTCCACAGTCTGTGCCTAGGGCTACTTGAAGAGGAAACAAACCATAGAGACAAATCTGAGAACTCCTTTATTTTGTCAAGTTTCAAAGAGCTACTACAAACCATGTTGGATTTAGAGTTCCAAATTCATCTATCTATATAGGAGAGAACAGAGGAAAACCTAAATATAAAAACTGCTACTGTAGACGAACGCTTCAACCTAGAAGAAGAAAACTTGGTGAGCCAAGTGGGATTTGTGTACTGATCATTAACACCATGTATCATCAAGATTGGGTGAAAAAATATTTGCTGGTATTTCGGAAACTCGTTATTTCTTAGAAGCTTGGCAACCACTCTCAATGAAAGTGCTTTTCCACAGTCTGTGCCTAGCGCTACTTGAAGAGGAAACAACCAATAGAGACAAAACTGAGAACTCCTTTATTTTGTCAAGTTTCAAAGAGCTAAAAAAAACCATGTTGGATTTAGAGTTTCAAATTCATCTATCTAAATAGGAGAGAACAGAATGAAACCTATATATAAAAACTGCTACTGTAGACGAATGCTTCAACCTAGCAGAACAAAATTTGGTGAGCAAAGTGGATTTGTTTACTGATCATTACCACCATGTATCATCAAGATTGGGTGAAAAAATATTTGCTGGTATTTCGGAAACTCGTAATTTCTTAGAAGCTTGGCAACCCCTCTCAATAAAAGTGCTTTTCCACAGTCTGTGCCTAGGGCTACTTGAAGAGGAAACAAACCATAGAGACAAATCTGAGAACTCCTTTATTTTGTCAAGTTTCAAAGAGCTACTACAAACCATGTTGGATTTAGAGTTCCAAATTCATCTATCTATATAGGAGAGAACAGAGGGAAACCTAAATATAAAAACTGCTACTGTAGACGAACGCTTCAACCTAGAAGAACAGAATTTGGTGAGCCAAGTGGGATTTGTGTACTGATCATCAGCAACAGGTATCATCAAGATTGGCTGAAAAAATATTTGCTGGTATTTCGGAAACTCGTTATTTCTTAGATGCTTGGCAACCCCTCTCAATGAAAGTGCTTTTCCACAGTCTGTGCCTAGGGCTACTTGAAGAGGAAACAAACCATAGAGACAAAACTGAGAACTCCTTTATTTTGTCAAGTTTCAAAGAGCTACTACAAACCATGTTGTATTTAGAGTTCCAAATTCATCTATCTATATAGGAGAGAACAGAGTGAAACCTAAACATAAAAACTGCTACTGTAGACGAACGCTTCAACTTAGAAGAACAAAATTTGGTCAGCCAAGTGGGATTTGTGTACTCATCATTACCACCAATTATCATCAAGATTGGGTGAAAAAATATTTGCAGGTATTTCGGACTCTTTATTTCTTAGAAGCTTGGCAACCCCTCTCAATGAAAGTGCTTTTCCACAGTCTGTGCCTAGGGCTACTTTAAAAGGAAACAAACCTTAGAGAGAAAACTGAGAACTCCTTTATTTTCTCAAGTTTCAAAGAGCTACTACAAACCATGTTGGATTTAGAGTTCCAAATTCATCTATCTATATAGGAGAGAAGAGAGGGAAACCTAAATATAGAAACTGCTACTGTAGACGAACGCTTCAACCTAGAAGAACAGAATTTGGTGAGCCAAGTGGGATTTGTGTACTGATCATCAGCAACAGGTATCATCAAGATTGGCTGAAAAAATATTTGCTGGTATTTCATAAACTCGTTATTTCGTAGAAGCTTGGCAACCCCTCTCATTTAAAATGCTTTCCACAGTCTGTGCCTAGGGCTACTTGAAGAGGAAACAAACCATAGAGACAAAACTGACAACTCCTTTATTTTGTCAAGTTTCAAAGAGCTACTACAAACCATGTTGGATTTAGAGTTCCAAATTCATCTATCTATATAGGAGAGAAAAGAGGGAAACCTAAATATAAAAACTGCTACTGTAGACGAACGCTTCAACTTAGAAGAACAAAATATGGTGAGCTAAGTGGTATTTGTGCACTGACCATTACCACCATTATCATCAAGATTGGGTGAAAAAATATTTGCTGGTATTTCGGAATCTTTATTTCTTAGAAGCTGGCAACCCCTCTCAATAAAAGTGCATTTCCACAGTCTGTGCCTAGGGCTACTTGAAAAGGAAACAAACCTTAGAGACAAAACTGAGAACTCCTTTATTTTGTCAAGTTTCAAAGAGCTACTACAAACCATGTTGGATTTAGAGTTCCAAATTCATCTATCTATATAGGAGAGAAGAGAGGGAAACCTAAATATAGAAACTGCTACTGTAGACGAACGCTTCAACCTAGAAGAACAGAATTTGGTGAGCCAAGTGGGATTTGTGTACTGATCATCAGCAACAGGTATCATCAAGATTGGCTGAAAAAATATTTGCTGGTATTTCGGAAACTCGTTATTTCTTAGAAGCTTGGCAACCCCTCTCAATGAAAGTGCTTCTCCACAGTCTGTGCCTAGGGCTACTTGAAGAGGAAACACACCATAGAGACAAAACTGAGAACTCTTTTATTTTGTCAAGTTTCAAAGAGCTAAAAAAACCATGTTGGATTTAGAGTTCCAAATTCATCTATCTAAAATAGAGAACAGAATGAAACCTATATATAAAAACTGCTACTGTAGACGAATGCTTCAACCTAGCAGAACAAAATTTGGTGAGCAAAGTGGGATTTGTTTACTGATCATTACCACCATGTATCATCAAGATTGGGTGAAAAAATATTTGCTGGTATTTCGGAAACTCGTAATTTCGTAGAAGCTTGGCAACCCCTCTCAATGAAAGTGCTTTTCCACAGTCTGTGCCTAAGGGCTACTTGAAGAGGAAACAAACCATAGAGACAAATCTGAGAACTCCTTTATTTTGTCAAGTTTCAAAGAGCTACTACAAACCATGTTGGATTTAGAGTTCCAAATTCATCTATCTATATAGGAGAGAACAGAGGGAAACCTAAATATAAAAACTGCTGCTGTAGACGAACGCTTGAACCTAGAAGAACAGAATTTGGTGAGCCAAGTGGGATTTGTGTACTGATCATTAGCAACAGGTATCATCAAGATTGGCTGAAAAAATATTTGCTGGTATTTCGGAAACTCGTTATTTCTTAGAAGCTTGGCAACCCCTCTCAATGAAAGTGCTTTTCCACAGTCTGTGCCTAGGGCTACTTGAAGAGGAAACAAACCATAGAGACAAAACTGAGAACTCCTTTATTTTGTCAAGTTTCAAAGAGCTACTACAAACCATGTTGTATTTAGAGTTCCAAATTCATCTATCTATATAGGAGAGAACAGAGTGAAACCTAAATATAAAAACTGCTACTGTAGACGAACGCTTCAACCTAGAAGAACAAAATTTGGTGAGCCAAGTGGGATTTGTGTACTCATCATTACCACCAATTATCATCAAGATTGGGTGAAAAAATATTTGCGGGTATTTCGGACTCTTTATTTCTTAGAAGCTTGGCAACCCCTCTCAATGAAAGTGCTTTTCCACAGTCTGTGCCTAGGGCTACTTTAAAAGGAAACAAACCTTAGAGACAAAACTGAGAACTCCTTTATTTTCTCAAGTTTCAAAGAGCTACTACAAACCATGTTGGATTTAGAGTTCCTAATTCATCTATCTATATAGGAGAGAAGAGAGGGAAACCTAAATATAGAAACTGCTACTGTAGACAAACGCTTCAACCTAGAAGAACAGAATTTGGTGAGCCAAGTGGGATTTGTGTACTGATCATCAGCAACAGGTATCATCAAGATTGGCAGAAAAAATATTTGCTGGTATTTCGGAAACTCGTAATTTCTTAGAAGCTTGGCAACCCCTCTCAATGAAAGTACTTTTCCACAGTCTGTGCCTAGGGCTACTTGAAGAGGAAAAAAACCATAGAGACAAAACTGAGAACTCCTTTATTTTGTCAAGTTTCAAAGAGCTACTACAAACCATGTTGTATTTAGAGTTCCAAATTCATCTATCTATATAGGAGAGAACAGAGTGAAACCTAAATATAAAAACTGCTACTGTAGACGAACGCTTCAACCTAGAAGAACAAAATTTGGTGAGCCAAGTGGGATTTGTGTACTCATCATTACCACCAATTATCATCAAGAATGGGTGAAAAAATATTTGCGGGTATTTCGGACACTTTATTTGTTAGAAGCTTGGCAACCCCTCTCAATGAAAGTGCTTTTCCACAGTCTGTGCCTAGGGCTACTTGAAAAGGAAACAAACCTTAGAGACAAAACTGAGAACTCCTTTATTTTGTCAAGTTTCAAAGAGCTACTACAAACCATGTTGGATTTAGAGTTCCAAATTCATCTATCTATATAGGAGAGAAGAGAGGGAAACCTAAATATAGAAACTGCTACTGTAGACGAACGCTTCAACCTAGAAGAACAGAATTTGGTGAGCCAAGTGGGATTTGTGAACTGATCATCAGCAACAGGTATCATCAAGATTGGCTGAAAAAATATTTGCTGGTATTTCGGAAACTCGTTATTTCTTAGAAGCTTGGCAACCCCTCTCAATGAAAGTGCTTTTCCACAGTCTGTGTCTAGGGCTACTTGAAGAGGAAACAAACCATAGAGACAAAACTGAAAACTCCTTTATTTTGTCAAGTTTCAAAGAGCTAAAAAACCATGTGGGATTTAGAGTTCCAAATTCATCTATCTAAATAGGAGAGAACAGAATGAAACCTATATATAAAAACTGCTACTGTAGACGAATGCTTCAACCTAGCAGAACAAAATTTGGTGAGCAAAGTGGGATTTGTTTACTGATCATTACCACCAAGTATCATCAAGATTGGGTGAAAAAATATTTGCTGGTATTTCGAAAACTCGTAATTTCTTAGAAGCTTGGCAACCCCTCTCAATGAAAGTGCTTTTCCACAGTCTGTGCCTAGGGCTACTTGAAGAGGAAACAAACCATAGAGACAAAACTGAGAACTCCTTTATTTTGTCAAGTTTCAAAGAGCTACTACCAACCATGTTGGATTTAGAGTTCCAAATTCATCTATGTATATAGGAGAGAACAGAGGGAAACCTAAATATGAAAACTGCTACTGTAGACGAACGCTTCAACCTGGAAGAACAAAATTTGGTGAGCCAAGTGGGATTTGTGTACTGATCATTACCACCAAGTATCATCAAGATTGGGTGAAAAAATATTTGCTGGTATTTCGGAAACTCGTTATTTCGTAGAAGCTTGGCAACCCCTCTCAATTAAAGTGCTTTCCACAGTCTGCGCCTAGGGCTACTTGAAGAGGAAACAAACCATAAAGACAAAACTGAGAACTCCTTTATTTTGTCAAGTTTCAAAAAGCTACTACAAACTATGTTGGATTTAGAGTTCCAAATTTATCTATCTATATAGGAGAGAACAGAGGGAAACCTAAATATAAAAACTGCTACTGTAGACGAACGCTTCAACCTAGAAGAAGAAAATTTGGTGAGCCAAGTGGGATTTGTGTACTGATCATTACCACCATGTATCATCAAGATTGGGTGTAAAAATATTTGCTGCTATTTCGGAAACTCGTAATTTCTTAGAAGCTTGGCAACCCCTCTCAATGAAAGTGCTTTTCCACAGTCTGTGCCTAGGGCTACTTGAAGAGGAAACAAACCATAGAGACAAAACTGAGAACTCCTTTATTTTGTCAAGTTTCAAAGAGCTACTACAAACCATGTTGGATTTAGAGTTCCAAATTCATCTATCTATATAGGAGAGAACAGAGGGAAACCCAAATATAAAAACTGCTACTGTAGACGAACGCTTCAACCTAGAAGAACAGAATTTGGTGAGCCAAGTGGGATTTGTGTACTTATCATCAGCAACAGGTATCATCAAGATTGGCTGAAAAAATATTTGCTGGTATTTCTGAAACTCGTTATTTCTTAGAAGCTTGGCAACCCCTCTCAATGAAAGTGCTTTTCCACAGTCTGTGCCTAGGGCTACTTGAAGAGGAAACAACCAATAGAGACAAAACTGAGAACTCCTTTATTCTGTCAAGTTTCAAAGAGCTAAAAAAACCATGTTGGATTTAGAGTTCCAAATTCATCTATCTAAATAGGAGAGAACAGAATGAAACCTATATATAAAAACTGCTACTGTAGACGAATGCTTCAACCTAGCAGAACAAAATTTGGTGAGCAAAGTGGGATTTGTTTACTGATCATTACCACGATGTATCATCAAGATAGGGTGTAAAAATATTTGCTGGTTTTTCGGAAACTCGTAATTTCTTAGAAGCTTGGCAACCCCTCTCAATGAAAGTGCTTTTCCACAGTCTGTGCCTAGGGCTACTTGAAGAGGAAACAAACCATAGAGACAAAACTGAGAACTCCTTTATTTTGTCAAGTTTCAAAGAGCTACTACCAAAAATTTTGGATTTAGAGTTCCAAATTCATCTATGTATATAGGAGAGAACAGAGGGAAACCTAAATATAAAAACTGCTACTGTAGACGAACGCTTCAACCTAGAAGAACAAAATTTGGTGAGCCAAGTGGGATTTGTGTACTGATCATTACCACCAAGTATCATCAAGATTGGGTTAAAAAATATTTGCTGGTATTTCCTGAACTCGTTAATTCTTAGAAGCTTGGCAACCCATCTCAATGAAAGTGCTTTTCCACAGTCTGTGCCTAGGGCTACTTGAAGAGGAAACAAATCATAGAGACAAAACTGAGAACTCCTTTATTTTGTCAAGTTTCAGAGAGCTACTACAAACCATGTGGGATTTAGAGTTCCAAATTCATCTATCTGTATAGGAGAGAACAGAGGGAAACCTAAATATAAAAACTGCTACTGTAAACGAAAGCTTCATCCTAGAACAACAAAATTTGGTGAGCCAAGTGGGATTTGTGTACTGATCATTACCACCAAGTATCATCAAGTTTGGGTGAAAAAATATTTGCTGGTATTTCGGAAACTCGAAATTTCTTAGAAGCTTGGCAACCCATCTCAATGAAAGTGCTTTTCCACAGTCAGTTCCTAGGGCTACTTGAAGAGGAAACAAACCATAGAGACAAAACTGAGAACTCCTTTATTTTGTCAAGTTTCAAAGAGCTACTACAAACCATGTTGAATTTAGAGTTCCAAATTCATCTATCTATATAGGAGAGAACAGAGGGAAACCTAAATATAAAAACTGCTACAGTAGACAAAAGCTTCGAACTAGAAAAACAAAATTTCGTGAGCCAAGTGGGATTTGTGTACTGATCATTACCACCAAGTATCATCAAGATTGGGTGAAAAAATATTTGCTGGTATTTCGGAAACTCGTTATTTCTTAGAAGCTTGGCAACCCCTCTCAATGAAAGTGCTTTTCCACAGTCTGTGCCTAGGGCTACTTGAAGAGGAAACAAACCATAGAGACAAATCTGAGAACTCCTTTATTTTGTCAAGTTTCAAAGAGCTACTACAAACCATGTTGGATTTAGAGCTCCAAATTCATCTATCTATATAGGAGAGAACCGAGGGAAACTTAAATATAAAAACTGCTACTGTAGACGAACGCTTCAACCTAGAAGAACAAAATTTGGTGAGCCAAGTGGGATATGTGTACTGATCATTACCACCAAGAATCATCAAATTTGGGTGAAAAAATATTTGCTGGTATTTCGAAACTCGTTATTTCTTAGAAGCATGGCAACCCCTCTCAATGAAAGTGCTTTCCACAGTCTGTGCCTAGGGCTACTTGAAGAGGAAACAAACCATAGAGACAAAACTGAGAACTCGTTTATTTTGTCAAATTTCAAAGAGCTACTACAAACCATGTTGGATTTAGAGTTCCAAATTCATCTATCTGTATAGGAGAGAACAGAGGGAAACCTAAATATAAAAACTGCTACTGTACACGAACGCTTCAACCTAGAAGAACAAAATTTGGTGAGCCAAGTGGGATATGTGTACTGATCATTAGCAACAAGTATTATCAAGATTGGGTGAAAAAATATTTGCTGGTATTTCGGAAACTCGTTATTTCTTAGAAGCTTGGCAACCCCTCTCAATGAAAGTGCTATTCCACAGTCTGTGCCTAGGGCTACTTTAAGAGGAAACAAACCATAGAGGCAAATCTGAGAACTCCTTTATTTTGTCAAGTTTCAAAGAGCTACTACAAACCGTGTTGGATTTAGAGTTCCAAATTCATCTATCTATATAGGAGAGAACAAAGGGAAACCTAAATATAAAAACTGCTACTGTAGACGAAAGCTTCAAACTAGAAGAACAAAATTTCGTGAGCCAAGTGGGATTTGTGTACTGATCATTACCACCAAGAATCATCAAATTTGGGTGAAAAAATATTTGCTGGTATTTCGAAACTCGTTATTTCTTAGAAGCTTTGCAACCCCTCTCAATGAAAGTGCTTTTCCACAGTCTGTGCCTAGGGCTACTTGAAGAAGAAAAAAACCATAGAGACAAATCTGAGACCTCCTTTATTTTTTCAAGTTTCAAACTTCTACTACAAACCATGTTGAATTTAGAGTTCCAAATTCATCTATCTATATAGGGGAGAACCGAGGGAAACGTTTATATAAAAACTGCTACTGTAGACGAACGCTTCAACCTAGAAGAACAAAATTTGGTAACCCAAGTGGGATTTGTGTACTGATCATTACCACCAAGTATCATCAAGATTGGGTAAAAAAATATTTGCTGGTATTTCGGAAACTCGTTATTTCTTAGAAGCTTGGCAACCCCTCTCAATGAAAGTGCTTTTCAGCAGTCTGTGCATAGGGCTAATTTAATTGGAAACAAACCATAGAGGCAAATCTGAGAACTCCTTTATTTTGTCAAGTTTCAAAGAGCTACTACAAACCATGTTGGATTTAGAGTTCCAAATTCATCTATCTATATAGGAGAGAACAAAGCGAAACCTAAATATAAAAACTCCTACTGTAGACGAAAGCTTCAAACTAGAAGAACAAAATTTCGTGAGCCAAGTGGGATTGTGTACTGATCATAACCACCAAGAATCATCAAATTTGGGTGAAAAAATATTTGCTGGTATTTCGAAACTCGTTATTTCTTAGAAGCTTGGCAACCCCCCTCAATGAAAGTGCTTTTCCACAGTCTGTGCCTAGGGCTACTTGAAGAGGAAACAAACCATAGAGACAACTCTGAGAACTCCTTTATTTTGTCAAGTTTCAAAGAGCTACTACAAACCATGTTGGATTTAGAGTTCCAAATTCATCTATCTATATGGGAGAGAACAAAGGGAAACCTAAATATAAAAACTGCTACTGTAGACAAACGCTTCAACCTAGAAGAAAAAAATTTGGTGAGCCAAGTAGGATTTGTGTACTGATCATTACCACCAAGTATCATCAAGATTGGGTGAAAAAATATTTGCTGGTATTTCGGAAACTCGTTATTTCTTAGAAGCCTGGCAACCCTCTCAATGAAAGTGCTTTCCACAGTCTGTGCCTAGGGCTACTTGAAGTGGAAACAAACCATAGAGACAAAACTGAGAACTCCTTTATTTTGTCAAGTTTCAAAGAGCTACTACAAACCATGTTGGATTTAGAGTTCCAAATTCATCTATCTGTATAGGAGAGAACAGAGGGAAACCTAAATATAAAAACTGCTACTGAACACGAACGCTTCAACCTACAAGAACTAAATTTGGTGAGCCAAGTGGGATATGTGTACTGATCATTACCACCAAGTATCATCAAGATTGGGTGAAAAAATATTTGCTGGTATTTCGGAAACTCGTTAATTCTTAGAAGCTTGGCAACTCCTCTCAATGAAAGTGCTTTTCCACAGTCTGTGCCTAGGGCTCCTTGAAGATTAAACAAACCATAGAGACAAAACTGAGAACTCCTTTATTTTTTCAAGTTTCAAAGAGCTACTACAAACCATGTTGGATTTAGAGTTCCAAATTCATCTATCTTTATAGGAGAGAACAAAGGGAAACCTAAATATAAAAACTGCTACTGTAGACGAAAGCTTCAAACTAGAAGAACAAAATTTCGTGAGCCAAGTGTGATTTGTGTACTGATCATTACCACCAAGAATCATCAAAGTTGTGTGAAAAAATATTTGCTGGTATTTCGAAACTCGTTATTTCTTAGAAGCTTTGCAACCCCTCTCAATGAAAGTGCTTTTCCACAGTCTGTGCCTAGCGCTACTTGAAGAGGAAACAAACCATAGAGACAAAACTGAGACCTCCTTTATTTTGTCAAGTTTCAAAGAGCTACTACAAACCATGTTGGATTTAGAGTTCCAAATTCATCTATCTATATAGGAGAGAACAGAGAGAAACCTAAATATAAAAACTGCTACTGTAGACGAATGCTTCAACCTAGAAGAACAAAATTTGGTGAGCCAAGTGGCATTTGTATACTGATCATTACCACCAAGTATCAGCAAGATTGTGTGAAAAAATATTTGCTGGTATTTCGGAAAGTCGTTATTTCTTAGAAGCTTGGCAACCCATCTCAATGAAAGTGCTTTCCACAGTCTGTGCCTAGGGCTACTTGAAGAGGAAACAAACCATAGAGTCAAAACTGAGAACTCCTTTATTTTGTCAAGTTTCAAAGAGCTACTACAAACCATGTTGGATTTAGAGTTCCAAATTCATCTATCTATATGGGAGAGAAGAGAGGGAAACCTAAATATAAAACTGCTACTGTAGACGAACGCTTCAACCTAGAAGAACAAAATTTGGTGAGCCAAGTAGGATATGTGTACTGATCATTACCACCAAGTATCATCAAGATTGGGTGAAAAAATATTTGCTGGTATTTCGGAGACTCGTTATTTCTTAGAAGCTTGGCAACCCCTCTCAATGAAAGTGCTTTCCACAGTCTGTGCCTAGGGCTACTTGAAGTGGAAACAAACCATAGAGACAAAACTGAGAACTCCTTTATTTTGTCAAGTTTCAAAGAGCTACTACAAACCATGTTGGATTTAGAGTTCCGAATTCATCTATCTATATGGGAGAGAACAGAGGGAAACCTAAATATAAAAACTGCTACTGTAGACGAACGCTTCAACCTAGAAGAACAAAATTTGGTGAGCCAAGTGGGTTATGTGTACTGATCGTTAGCAACAAGTATCATCAAGATTGGGTGAAAAAATATTTGCTGGTATTTCGGAAACTCGTTATTTCTTAGAAGCTTGGCAACCCCTCTCAATGAAAGTGCTTTCCACAGTCTGTGCCTAGGGCTACTTGAAGAGGTAACAAACCATAGAGATAAAACTGAGAACTCCTTTATTTTGTCAATTTTCAAAGAGCTACTACAAACCATGTTGGATTTAGAGTTCCAAATTCATCTATCTGTATCGGAGAGAACAGAGGGAAACCTAAATATAAAAACTGCTACTGTACACGAACGCTTCAACCTAGAAGAACTAAATTTGGTGAGCCAAGTTGGATATGTGTACTGATCATTAGCAACAAGAATCATCAAGATTGGGTGAAAAAATATTTGCTGGTATTTCGGAAACTCGTTATTTCTTAGAAGCTTGGCAACCCCTATCAATGAAAGTGCTATTCCACAGTCTGTGCCTAGGGCTACTTTAAGAGGAAACAAACCATAGAGGCAAATCTGAGAATCCTTTATTTTTTCAGGTTTCAAAGAGCTACTACAAACCATGTTGGATTTAGAGTTCCAAATTCATCTATCTATATAGGAGAGAACAACGGGAAACCTAAATATAAAAACTGCTAGTGTAGACGAAAGCTTCAAACTAGAAGAACAAAATTTCGTGAGCCAAGTGGGATTTGTGTACTGAACGTTACCACAAAGAATCATCAAATTTGGGTGAAAAAATATTTGCTGGTATTTCGAAACTCGTTATTTCTTAGAAGCTTGGCAACCCATCTCAATGAAAGTGCTTTCCACAGTCTGTGCCTAGGGCTACTTGAAGAGGAAGCAAACCATAGAGACAAACTGAGAACTCCTTTATTTTGTCTAGTTTCAAACTTCTACTACAAACCATGTTGAATTTAGAGTTCCAAATTCATCTTTATATATAGGAGAGAACAGAGGGAAACCTAAGTCTAAAAACTGCTACTGTAGACGAACGCTTCAACACAGAAGAAGAAAATTTGGTGAGCCAAGTGGGATTTGTGTACTGATCATTAGCTCCAAGTATCATCAAGATTGGGTGAAAAAATATTTGCTGGTATTTCGGAAACTCGTAATTTCTTAGAAGCTTGGCAACCCCTCTCAATGAAAGTGCTTTTCCACAGTCTGTGCCTAGGGCTACTTGAAGAGGAAACAAACCATAGAGACAAAACTGAGAACTCCATTATTTTGTCAAGTTTCAATGAGCTACTACAAACCATGTTGGATTTAGAGTTCCAAATTCATCTATCTATATAGGAGTGAACAGAGGGAAACCTAAATATAAAAACTGCTACTGTAGATGAACTCATCAACCTAAAAGAACAAAATTTGGTGAGCCAAGTGGGATTTGTGTACTGATCATTACCACCAAGTATCATCAAGATTGGGTGAAAAAATATTTGCTGGTATTTCGGAAACTCGTTATTTCTTAGAAGCTTGGCAACCCCTCTCAATGAAAGTGCTTTTCCACAGTCTGTGCCTAGGGCTACTTGAAGAGGAAACAAACCATAGAGACAAAACTGAGAACTCCATTATTTTGTCAAGTTTCAATGAGCTACTACAAACCATGTTGGATTTAGAGTTCCAAATTCATCTATCTATATGGGAGAGAACAGAGGGAATCCTAAATATAAAAACTGCTACTGTAGACGAACGCTTCAACTTAGAAGAACAAAATTTGGTGAGCCAAGTAGGATTTGTGTACTGATCATTACCACCAAGTATCATCAAGATTGGGTGAAAAAATATTTGCTGGTATTTCGGAAACTCGTTATTTCTTAGAAGCTTGGCAACCCCTCTCAATGAAAGTGCTTTCCACAGTCTGTGCCTAGGGCTACTTGAAGAGGAAACAAACCATAGACACAAAACTGAGAACTCCTTTATTTTGTCAAGTTTCAAAGAGCTACTACAAACCATGTTGGATTTAGAGTTCCAAATTCATCTATCTATATAGGAGAGAACAGAGGAAAACCTAAATATAAAAACTGCTACTGTAGACGAACGCTTCAACCTAGAAGAACAAAATTTGGTGAGAGAAGTGGGATTTGTGTACTGATCATTAGCACCAAGTATCATCAAGATTGGGTGAAAAAATGTTTGCTGTTATTTCGGAAACTCGTAATTTCTTAGAAGCTTGGCAACCCCTCTCAATGAAAGTGCTTTTCCACAGTCTGTGCCTAGGGCTACTTGAAGAGGAAACAAACCATAGAGACAAAACTGAGAACTCCTTTATTTTGTCAAGTTTCAAAGAGCTACTACAAACCATGTTGGATTTAGAGTTCCAAATTCATCTATCTATATAGGAGAAAACAGAGGGAAACCTTAATATAAAAACTGCTACTGTAGACGAACGCTTCAACCTAGAAGAACAAAATTTGCTGAGCCAAGTGGGATTTATGTACTGATCATTAGCACCAAGTATCATCAAGATTGGGTGAAAAAATATTTGCTAGTATTTCGGAAACTCGTTATTTCTTAGAAGCTTGGCAACCCCTCTCAATGAAAGTGCTTTTCCACAGTCTGTGCCTAGGGCTACTTGAAGAGGAAACAAACCATAGAGACAAATCTGAGACCTCCTTTATTTTGTCAAGTTCAAAGAGCTACTACAAACCATGTTGAATTTAGAGTTCCAAATTCATCTATCGATATAGGAGAGAACCGAGGGAAACGTAAATATAAAAACTGCTACTTTAGACGATCGCTTCAACCTAGAAGAACAAAATTTGGTAAGTCAAGTGGGATTTGTGTACTGATCATTACCACCAAGTATCATCAAGATTGGGTGAAAAAATATTTGCTGGTATTTCGGAAACTCGTTATTTCTTAGAAGCTTGGCAACCCCTCTCAATGAAAGTGCTATTCCACAGTCTGTGCCTAGGGCTACTTTAATTGGAAACAAACCATAGAGGCAAATCTGAGAACTCCTTTATTTTGTCAAGTTTCAAAGAGCTACTACAAACCATGTTGGATTTAGAGTTCCAAATTCATCTATCTATATAGGAGAGAACAAAGGGAAACCTAAATATAAAAACTGCTACTGTAGACGAAAGCTTCAAACTAGAAGAACAAAATTTCGTGAGCCAAGTGTGATTTGTGTACTGATCATTACCACCAAGAATCATCAAAGTTGTGTGAAAAAATATTTGCTGGTATTTCGAAACTCGTTATTTCTTAGAAGTTTGGCAACCCCTCTCAATGAAAGTGCTTTTCCACAGTCTGTGCCTAGTGCTACTTGAAGAGGAAACAAACCATAGAGACAAAACTGAGACTTCCTTTATTTTGTCAAGTTTCAAAGAGCTACTACAAACCATGTTGGATTTAGAGTTCCAAATTCATCTATCTATATAGGAGAGAACAGAGAGAAACCTAAATATAAAAACTGCTACTGTAGACGATCGCTTCAACCTAGAAGAACAAAATTTGGTGAGCCAAGTGGGATTTGTGTACTGATCATTACCACCAAGTATCAGCTAGATTGTGTGTAAAAATATTTGCTGGTATTTCGGAAAGTCGTTATTTCTTAGAAGCTTGGCAACCCATCTCAATGAAAGTGCTTTCCACAGTCTGTGCCTAGGGCTACTTGAAGAGGAAACAAACCATAGAGACAAAACTGAGAACTCCTTTATTTTGTCAAGTTTCAAAAAGCTACTACAAACCATGTTGGATTTAGAGTTCCAAATTCATCTTTCTATATATGAGAGAAAAGAGGGAAACCTAAATATAAAAACTGCTACTGTAGAGGAACGCTTCAACCTAGAAGAACAAAATTTGGTGAGCCAAGTGGGATTTGTGTACTGATCATTAGCTCCAAGTATCATCAAGTTTGGGTGAAAAAATATTTGCTGGTATTTCGGAAACTCCTAATTTCTGAGAAGCTTGGCAACCCCTCTCAATGAAAGTGCTTTTCCACAGTCTGTGCCTAGGGCTACTTGAAGAGGAAACAAACCATAGAGACAAAACTGAGAACTCCTTTATTTTGTCAAGTTTCAAAGAGCTACTACAAACCATGTTGGATTTAGAGTTCCAAATTCATCTATCTATATGGGAGAGAACAGAGGGAAACCTAAATATAAAAACTGCTACTGTAGACGAACGCTTCAACCTAGAAGAACAAAATTTGGTGAGCCAAGTAGGATTTGTGTACTGATCATTACCACCAAGTATCATCAAGATTGGGTGATAAAATATTTGCTGGTATTTCGGAAACTTGTTATTTCTTAGAAGCTTGGCAACCCCTCTCAATGAAAGTGCTATTCCACAGTCTGTGCCTAGGGCTACTTTAAGAGGAAACAAACCATAGAGGCAAATCTGAGAATCCTTTATTTTGTCAAGTTTCAAAGAGTTAATACAAACCATGTTGGATTTAGAGTTCCAAATTCATCTATCTATATAGGAGAGAACAAAGGGAAACCTAAATATAAAAACTGCTAGTGTAGACGAAAGCTTCAAACTAGAAGAACAAAATTTCGTGAGCCAAGTGGGATTTGTGTACTGGACATTACCACAAAGAATCATCAAATTTGGGTGAAAAAATATTTGCTGGTATTTCGAAACTCGTTATTTCTTAGAAGCTTGGCAACCCATCTCAATTAAAGTGCTTTCCACAGTCTGTGCATAGGGCTACTTGAAGAGGAAACAAACCATAGAGACAAAACTGAGAACTCCTTTATTTTGTCAAGTTTCAAAGAGCTACTACAAACCATGTTGGATTTAGAGTTCCAAATTCATCTTTCTATATAGGAGAGAACAGAGGGAAACCTAAATCTAAAAACTGTTACTGTAGACGAACGCTTCAACCCAGAAGAAAAAATTTGGTGAGCCAAGTGGGATTTGTATACTGATCATTAGCTCCAAGTATCATCAAGATTGGGTGAAAAAATATTTGCTGCTATTTCGGAAACTCGTTATTTCTTAGAAGCTTGGCAACCCCTCTCAATGAAAGTGCTTTCCACAGTCTGTGCCTAGGGCTACTTGAAGAGGAAACAAACCATAGAGACAAAACTGAGAACTCCTTTATTTTGTCAAGTTTCAAAGAGCTACTACAAACCATGTTGGATTTAGAGTTCCAAATTCATCTATCTATATAGGAGAAAACAGAGGGAAACCTTAATATAAAAACTGCTACTGTAGACGAACGCTTCAACCTAGAAGAACAAAATTTGCTGAGCCAAGTGGGATTTATGTACTGATCATTAGCACCAAGTATCATCAAGATTGGGTGAAAAAATATTTGCTGGTATTTCGGAAACTCGTTATTTCTTAGAAGCTTGGCAACCCCTCTCAATGAAAGTGCTTTTCCACAGTCTGTGCCTAGGGCTACTTGAAGAGCAAACAAACCATAGAGACAAATCTGAGACCTCCTTTATTTTGTCAAGTTCAAAGAGCTACTACAAACCATGTTGAATTTAGAGTTCCAAATTCATCTATCGATATAGGAGAGAACCGAGGGAAACGTAAATATAAAAACTGCTACTTTAGACGATCGCTTCAACCTAGAAGAACAAAATTTGGTAAGTCAAGTGGGATTTGTGTACTGATCATTACCACCAAGTATCATCAAGTTTGGGTGAAAAATATTTGCTGGTATTTCGGAAACTCGTTATTTCTTAGAAGCTTGGCAACCCCTCTCAATGAAAGTGCTATTCCACAGTCTGTGCCTAGGGCTACTTTAATTGGAAACAAACCATAGAGGCAAATCTGAGAACTCCTTTATTTTGTCAAGTTTCAAAGAGCTACTACAAACCATGTTGGATTTAGAGTTCCAAATTCATCTATATATATAGGAGAGAACAAAGGGAAACCTAAATATAAAAACTGCTACTGTAGACGAAAGCTTCAAACTAGAAGAACAAAATTTCGTGAGCCAAGTGTGATTTGTGTACTGATCATTACCACCAAGAATCATCAAAGTTGTGTGAAAAAAATATTTGCTGGTATTTCGAAACTCGTTATTTCTTAGAAGTTTGGCAACCCTCTCAATGAAAGTGCTTTTCCACAGTCTGTGCCTAGCGCTACTTGAAGAGGAAACAAACCATAGAGACAAAACTGAGACTTCCTTTATTTTGTCAAGTTTCAAAAGAGCTACTACAAACCATGTTGGATTTAGAGTTCCAAATTCATCTATCTATATAGGAGAGAACAGAGAGAAACCTAAATATAAAAACTGCTACTGTAGACGATCGCTTCAACCTAGAAGACAAAATTTGGTGAGCCAAGTGGGATTTGTGTACTGATCATTACCACCAAGTATCAGCTAGATTGTGTGTAAAAATATTTGCTGGTATTTCGGAAAGTCGTTATTTCTTAGAAGCTTGGCAACCCATCTCAATGAAAGTGCTTTCCACAGTCTGTGCCTAGGGCTACTTGAAGAGGAAACAAACCATAGAGACAAAACTGAGAACTCCTTTATTTTGTCAAGTTTCAAAAAGCTACTACAAACCATGTTGGATTTAGAGTTCCAAATTCATCTTTCTATATATGAGAGAAAAGAGGGAAACCTAAATATAAAAACTGCTACTGTAGAGGAACGCTTCAACCTAGAAGAACAAAATTTGGTGAGCCAAGTGGGATTTGTGTACTGATCATTAGCTCCAAGTATCATCAAGTTTGGGTGAAAAAATATTTGCTGGTATTTCGGAAACTCCTAATTTCTGAGAAGCTTGGCAACCCCTCTCAATGAAAGTGCTTTTCCACAGTCTGTGCCTAGGGCTACTTGAAGAGGAAACAAACCATAGAGACAAAACTGAGAACTCCTTTATTTTGTCAAGTTTCAAAGAGCTACTACAAACCATGTTGGATTTAGAGTTCCAAATTCATCTATCTATATGGGAGAGAACAGAGGGAAACCTAAATATAAAAACTGCTACTGTAGACGAACGCTTCAACCTAGAAGAACAAAATTTGGTGAGCCAAGTAGGATTTGTGTACTGATCATTACCACCAAGTATCATCAAGATTGGGTGATAAAATATTTGCTGGTATTTCGGAAACTTGTTATTTCTTAGAAGCTTGGCAACCCCTCTCAATGAAAGTGCTATTCCACAGTCTGTGCCTAGGGCTACTTTAAGAGGAAACAAACCATAGAGGCAAATCTGAGAATCCTTTATTTTGTCAAGTTTCAAAGAGTTACTACAAACCATGTTGGATTTAGAGTTCCAAATTCATCTATCTATATAGGAGAGAACAAAGGGAAACCTAAATATAAAAAGTGCTAGTGTAGACGAAAGCTTCAAACTAGAAGAACAAAATTTCGTGAGCCAAGTGGGATTTGTGTACTGGACATTACCACAAAGAATCATCAAATTTGGGTGAAAAATATTTGCTGGTATTTCGAAACTCGTTATTTCTTAGAAGCTTGGCAACCCATCTCAATTAAAGTGCTTTCCACAGTCTGTGCCTAGGGCTACTTGAAGAGGAAACAAACCATAGAGACAAAACTGAGAACTCCTTTATTTTGTCAAGTTTCAAAGAGCTACTACAAACCATGTTGGATTTAGAGTTCCAAATTCATCTTTCTATATAGGAGAAAACAGAGGGAAACCTAAATCTAAAAACTGTTACTGTAGACGAACGCTTCAACCCAGAAGAAAAAATTTGGTGAGCCAAGTGGGATTTGTGTACTGATCATTAGCTCCAAGTATCATCAAGATTGGGTGAAAAAATATTTGCTGCTATTTCGGAAACTCGTTATTTCTTAGAAGCTTGGCAACCACTCTCAATGAAAGTGCTTTTCCACAGTCTGTGCCTAGGGCTACTTGAAGAGGAAACAAACCATAGAGACAAAATTCAGAACTAATTTATTTTGTCAAGTTTCAAAGAGCTACTACAAACCATGTTGGATTTAGAGTTCCAAATTCATCTATCTATATAGGAGAGAACAGAGGGAAACCTAAATATAAAAACTGCTACTGTACAAGAATGCTTCATCCTAGATGAACAAAATTTGGTGAGCCAAGTGGGATTTGTGTGCTGATCATTACCACCAGGCATCCTCAAGTTTGGGTCAAAAAATATTTGCTGGTATTTCCGAAACTCGATATTTCTTAGAAGCTTGGCAACCCATCTCAATGAAAGTGCTTTTCCACAGTCTGTTCCTAGGGCTACTTGAAGAGGAAACAAACCAGAGAGACAAAACTGAGAACTCCTTAATTTTGTCAAGTTTCAAAGAGCTACTACAAACCATGTTGGATTTAGAGTTCCAAATTCATCTATCTATATAGGAGAGAACAGAGAGAAACCTAAAGATAAAAATTGCTACGGTACACGAACGCTTCAAAATAGAAGAACAAAATTTGGTGAGCAAAGTGGGATTTGTGTACTGATCATTACCACCAAGTATCAACAAAATTGTGTGAAAAAATACTTGCTGGTATTTCGGAAACTCGTTATTTCTTAGAAGCTTGGCAACCCATCTCAATGAAAGTGCATTCCACAGTCTGTGCCTAGGGCTACTTGAAGAGGAAAGAAACCATAGAGACAAAACTGAGAACTCCTTTATTTTGTCAAGTTTCAAAGAGCTACTACAAACCATGTTGGATTTAGAGTTCCAAATTCATCTATCTGTATAGGAGAGAACAGAGGGAAACCTAAATATAAAAAGTGCTACTGTACACGAATGCTTCAACCTAGAAGAACAAAATTTGGTGAGCCAAGTGGGATATGTGTACTGATCGTTAGCAACAAGTATCATCAAGATTGGGTGAAAAAATATTTGCTGGTATTTCGGAAACTCGTTATTACTTAGAAGCTTCGCAACCCCTCTCAATGAAAATGCTTTCCACAGTCTGTGCCTAGGGCTACTTGAAGAGGAAACAAACCATAGAGACAAAACTGAGAACTACTTTATTTTGTCAAGTTTCAAAGTGCTACTACAAAACATGATGGATTTTGAGTTCCAAATTCATCTATCTGTATAGGAGAGAACAGAGGGAAACCTAAATATAAAAACTGCTACTGTACACGAACGCTTCAACCTAGAAGAACTAAATTTGGTGAGCCAAGTGGGATATGTGTACTGATCATTAGCAACAAGTATCATCAAGATTGGGTGAAAAAATATTTGCTGGTATTTCGGAAACTCGTTATTTCTTAGAAGCTTGGCAACCCCTCTCAATGAAAGTGCTTTTCCACAATCTGTTCCTAGGGCTACTTGAAGAGGAAACAAACCATAGAGACAAATCTGAGAACTCCTTTATTTTGTCAAGTTTCAAAGTGCTACTACAAACCGTGTTGGATTTAGAGTTCCAAATTCATCTATCTATATAGGAGAGAACCGAGGGAAACTTAAATATAAAAACTGCTACTGTAGACGAACGCTTCAACCTAGAAGAACAACATTTGGTGAGCCAAGTGGGATTTGTGTACTGATCATTACCACCAAGTATCATCAAGATTGGGTGAAAAAATATTTGCTGGTATTTTGGAAACTCGTTATTTCTTAGAAGCTTGGCAACCCATCTCAATGAAAGTGCTTTCCACAGTCTGTGCCTAGGGCTACTTTAAGAAGAAACAAACCATAGAGACAAAACTGAGAACTCCTTTATTTTGTCAAGTTTCATAGAGCTACTACAAACCATGTTGGATTTAGAGTTCCAAATTCATCTATCTATATAGGAGAGAACAGAGGGAAACCGAAATATAAAAACTGCTACTGTAGACGAACTCATCAACCTAAAAGAACAAAATTTGGTGAGCCAAGTGGGATTTGTGTACTGATCATTACCACCAAGTATCATCAAGATTGGGTGAAAAAATATTTGCTGGTATTTCGGAAACTCGTTATTTCTTAGAAGCGTGGCAACCCCTATCAATGAAAGTGCTTTTCCACAGTCTGTGCCTAGGGCTACTTGAAGAGGAAACAAACCGTAGAGACAAATCTGAGAACTCCTTTATTTTGTCAAGTTTCAAGGAGCTACTACAAACCATGTTGGATTTAGAGTTCCAAATTCATCTTTCTATATAGGAGAGAACAGATGGAAACCTAAATCTAAAAACTGCTACTGTAGACGAACGCTTCAACCCAGAAGAACAAAATTTGGTGAGCCAAGTGGGATTTGTGTACTGATCATTAGCTCCAAGTATCGTCAAGATTGGGTGAAAAAATATTTGCTGGTATTTCGGAAACTCTTAATTTCTTAGAAACTTTTCAACCCCTCTCAATGAAAGTGCTTTTCCACAGTCTGTGCCTAGGGCTACTTGAAGAGGAAACAAACCATAGAGACAAATCTGAGAACTCCTTTATTTTGTCAAGTTTCAAAGAGCTACTACAAACCATGTTGGATTTAGAGTTCCAAATTCATCTATCTATATGGGAGAGAACAGAGGGAATCCTAAATATAAAAACTGCTACTGTAGACGAACGCTTCAACTTAGAAGAACAAAATTTGGTGAGCCAAGTAGGATTTGTGTACTGATCATTACCACCAAGTATCATCAAGATTGGGTGAAAAAATATTTGCTGGTATTTCGGAAACTCGTTATTTCTTAGAAGCTTGGCAACCCCTCTCAATGAAAGTGCTTTCCACAGTCTGTGCCTAGGGCTACTTGAAGAGGAAACAAACCATAGACACAAAACTGAGAACTCCTTTATTTTGTCAAGTTTCAAAGAGCTACTACAAACCATGTTGGATTTAGAGTTCCAAATTCATCTATCTATATAGGAGAGAACAGAGGGAAACCTAAATATAAAAACTGCTACTGTAGACGAACGCTTCAACCTAGAAGAACAAAATTTGGTGAGAGAAGTGGGATTTGTGTACTTATCATTAGCACCAAGTATCATCAAGATTGGGTGAAAAAATATTTGCTGTTATTTCGGAAACTCGTAATTTCTTAGAAGCTTGGCAACCCCTCTCAATGAAAGTGCTTTTCCACAGTCTGTGCCTAGGGCTACTTGAAGAGGAAACAAACCATAGAGACAAAACTGAGAACTCCTTTATTTTGTCAAGTTTCAAAGAGCTACTACAAACCATGTTGGATTTAGAGTTCCAAATTCATCTATCTATATAGGAGAAAACAGAGGGAAACCTTAATATAAAAACTGCTACTGTAGACGAACGCTTCAACCTAGAAGAACAAAATTTGCTGAGCCAAGTGGGATTTATGTACTGATCATTAGCACCAAGTATCATCAAGATTGGGTGAAAAAATATTTGCTGGTATTTCGGAAACTCATTATTTCTTAGAAGCTTGGCAACCCCTCTCAATGAAAGTGCTTTTCCACAGTCTGTGCCTAGGGCTACTTG
Source organism: Callospermophilus lateralis (assembly GCF_048772815.1). Classification (NCBI taxonomy): domain Eukaryota; kingdom Metazoa; phylum Chordata; class Mammalia; order Rodentia; family Sciuridae; genus Callospermophilus; species Callospermophilus lateralis. Next base: position 198,633 of record NW_027513307.1, on the reverse strand, counting down.
AAGAGGAAACAAACCATAGAGACAAATCTGAGACCTCCTTTATTTTGTCAAGTTCAAAGAGCTACTACAAACCATGTTGAATTTAGAGTTCCAAATTCATCTATCGATATAGGAGAGAACCGAGGGAAACGTAAATATAAAAACTGCTACTTTAGACGATCGCTTCAACCTAGAAGAACAAAATTTGGTAAGTCAAGTGGGATTTGTGTACTGATCATTACCACCAAGTATCATCAAGATTGGGTGAAAAAATATTTGCTGGTATTTCGGAAACTCGTTATTTCTTAGAAGCTTGGCAACCCCTGTCAATGAAAGTGCTATTCCACAGTCTGTGCCTAGGGCTACTTTAATTGGAAACAAACCATAGAGGCAAATCTGAGAAGTCCTTTATTTTGTCAAGTTTCAAAGAGCTACTACAAACCATGTTGGATTTAGAGTTCCAAATTCATCTATCTATATAGGAGAGAACAAAGGGAAACCTAAATATAAAAACTGCTACTGTAGACGAAAGCTTCAAACTAGAAGAACAAAATTTCGTGAGCCAAGTGTGATTTGTGTACTGATCATTACCACCAAGAATCATCAAAGTTGTGTGAAAAAATATTTGCTGGTATTTCGAAACTCGTTATTTCTTAGAAGCTTGGCAACCCCTCTCAATGAAAGTGCTTTTCCACAGTCTGTGCCTAGCGCTACTTGAAGAGGAAACAAACCATAGAGACAAAACTGAGACTTCCTTTATTTTGTCAAGTTTCAAAGAGCTACTACAAACCATGTTGGATTTAGAGTTCCAAATTCATCTATCTATATAGGAGAGAACAGAGAGAAACCTAAATATAAAAACTGCTACTGTAGACGATCGCTTCAACCTAGAAGAACAAAATTTGGTGAGCCAAGTGGGATTTGTGTACTGATCATTACCACCAAGTATCAGCTAGATTGTGTGTAAAAATATTTGCTGGTATTTCGGAAAGTCGTTATTTCTTAGAAGCTTGGCAACCCATCTCAATGAAAGTGCTTTCCACAGTCTGTGCCTAGGGCTACTTGAAGAGGAAACAAACCATAGAGACAAAATTGAGAACTCCTTTATTTTGTCAAGTTTCAAAAAACTACTACAAACCATGTTGGATTTAGAGTTCCAAATTCATCTTTCTATATATGAGAGAAAAGAGGGAAACCTAAATATAAAAACTGCTACTGTAGAGGAACGCTTCAACCTAGAAGAACAAAATTTGGTGAGCCAAGTGGGATTTGTGTACTGATCATTAGCTCCAAGTATCATCAAGTTTGGGTGAAAAAATATTTGCTGGTATTTCGGAAACTCCTAATTTCTGAGAAGCTTGGCAACCCCTCTCAATGAAAGTGCTTTTCCACAGTCTGTGCCTAGGGCTACTTGAAGAGGAAACAAACCATAGAGACAAAACTGAGAACTCCTTTATTTTGTCAAGTTTCAAAGAGCTACTACAAACCATGTTGGATTTAGAGTTCCAAATTCATCTATCTATATGGGAGAGAACAGAGGGAAACCTAAATATAAAAACTGCTACTGTAGACGAACGCTTCAACCTAGAAGAACAAAATTTGGTGAGCCAAGTAGGATTTGTGTACTGATCATTACCACCAAGTATCATCAAGATTGGGTGATAAAATATTTGCTGGTATTTCGGAAACTTGTTATTTCTTAGAAGCTTGGCAACCCCTCTCAATGAAAGTGCTATTCCACAGTCTGTGCCTAGGGCTACTTTAAGAGGAAACAAACCATAGAGGCAAATCTGAGAATCCTTTATTCTGTCAAGTTTCAAAGAGTTACTACAAACCATGTTGGATTTAGAGTTCCAAATTCATCTATCTGTATAGGAGAGAACAGAGGGAAACCTAAATATAAAAACTGCTACTGTACACGAACGCTTCAACCTAGAAGAACTAAATTTGGTGAGCCAAGTGGGATATGTGTACTGATCATTAGCAACAAGTATCATCAAGATTGGGTGAAAAAATATTTGCTGGTATTTCGGAAACTCGTTATTTCTTAGAAGCTTGGCAACCCCTCTCAATGAAAGTGCTTTTCCACAATCTGTTCCTAGGGCTACTTGAAGAGGAAACAAACCATAGAGACAAATCTGAGAACTCCTTTATTTTGTCAAGTTTCAAAGTGCTACTACAAACCGTGTTGGATTCAGAGTTCCAAATTCATCTATCTATATAGAAGAGAACCGAGGGAAACTTAAATATAAAAACTGCTACTGTAGACGAACGCTTCAACCTAGAAGAACAAAATTTGGTGAGCCAAGTGGGATTTGTGTACTGATCATTACCACCAAGTATCATCAAGATTGGGTGAAAAAATATTTGCTGGTATTTTGGAAACTCGTTATTTCTTAGAAGCTTGGCAACCCATCTCAATGAAAGTGCTTTCCACAGTCTGTGCCTAGGGCTACTTTAAGAAGAAACAAACCATAGAGACAAAACTGAGAACTCCTTTATTTTGTCAAGTTTCATAGAGCTACTACAAACCATGTTGGATTTAGAGTTCCAAATTCATCTATCTATATAGGAGAGAACAGAGGGAAACCTAAATATAAAAACTGCTATGTAGACGAACGCTTCAACCTAGAAGAACAAAATTTGGTGAGCCAAGTAGGATTTGTGTACTGATCATTACCACCAAGTATCATTAAGATTGGGTGAAAAAATATTTGCTGGTATTTCGGAAACTCGTTATTTCTGAGAAGCTCGGCAACCCCTCTCAATGAAAGTGCTTTCCACAGTCTGTGCCTAGGGCTACTTGAAGATGAAAATAACCATAGAGACAAAACTGAGAACTCCTTTATTTTGTCAAGTTTCAAAGAGCTACTACAAACCATGTTGGATTTAGAGTTCCAAATTCATCTATCTGTATAGGAGAGAACAGAGGGAAACGTAAACCTAAAAACTGGTACTGTACACGAACGCTTCAACCTAGAAGAACTAAATTTGGTGAGCCAAGTGGGATATGTGTACTGATCATTAGCAACAAGTATCATCAAATTTGGGTGAAAAAACATTTGCTGGTATTTCGGAAACTCGTTATTTCTTAGAAGCTTGGCAACCCCTCTCAATGAAACTGCTTTCCACAGTCTGTGCCTAGGGCTAGTTGAAGAGGAAACAAACCATAGAGACAAAACTGAGAACTCCTTTATTTTTTCAAGTTTCAAAGAGCTACTACAAACGAGGTTGGATTTAGAGTTCCAAATTCATCTATCTGTATAGGAGAGAACAGAGGGAAACCTAAATATAAAAACTGCGACTGTACACGAACGCTTCAACCTAGAAGAACTAAATTTGGTGAGCCAAGTGGGATTTGTGTACTGATCATTACCACCAAGTATCATCAAGATTGGGTGAAAAAATATTTGCTGGTATTTCGGAAACTCGTTATTTCTTAGAAGCTTGGCAACCCCTCTCAATGAAAGTGCTATTCAGCAGTCTGTGCATAGGGCTACTTTAATTGGAAACAAACCATAGAGGCAAATCTGAGAACTCCTTTATTTTGTCAAGTTTCAAAGAGCTACTACAAACTATGTTGGATTTAGAGTTCCAAATTCATCTATCTATATAGGAGAGAACAAAGGGAAACCTAAATATAAAAACTCCTACTGTAGACGAAAGCTTCAAACTAGAAGAACAAAATTTCGTGAGCCAAGTGGGATTTGTGTACTGATCATTACCACCAAGAATCATCAAATTTGGGTGAAAAAATATTTGCTGGTATTTCGAAACTCGTTATTTCTTAGAAGCTTGGCAACCCCCCTCAATGAAAGTGCTTTTCCACAGTCTGTGCCTAGGGCTACTTGAAGAGGAAACAAACCATAGAGACAACTCTGAGAACTCCTTTATTTTGTCAAGTTTCAAAGAGCTACTACAAACCATGTTGGATTTAGAGTTCCAAATTCATCTATCTATATGGGAGAGAACAAAGGGAAACCTAAATATAAAAACTGCTACTGTAGACAAACGCTTCAACCTAGAAGAAAAAAATTTGGTGAGCCAAGTAGGATTTGTGTACTGATCATTACCACCAAGTATCATCAAGATTGGGTGAAAAAATATTTGCTGGTATTTCGGAAACTCGTTATTTCTTAGAAGCCTGGCAACCCCTCTCAATGAAAGTGCTTTCCACAGTCTGTGCCTAGGGCTACTTGAAGTGGAAACAAACCATAGAGACAAAACTGAGAACTCCTTTATTTTGTCAAGTTTCAAAGAGCTACTACAAACCATGTTGGATTTAGAGTTCCAAATTCATCTATCTGTATAGGAGAGAACAGAGGGAAACCTAAATATAAAAACTGCTACTGAACACGAACGCTTCAACCTACAAGAACTAAATTTGTTGAGCCAAGTGGGTTATGTGTACTGATCGTTAGCATCAAGTATCATCAAGATTGGGTGAAAAAATATTTGCTGGTATTTCGGAAACTCGTTATTTCTTAGAAGCTTGGCAACCCCTCTCAATGAAACTGCTTTCCACAGTCTGTGCCTAGGGCTAGTTGAAGAGGAAACAAACCATAGAGACAAATCTGAGAACTCCTTTATTTTTTCAAGTTTCAAAGAGCTACTACAAACGAGGTTGGATTTAGAGTTCCAAATTCATCTATCTGTATAGGAGAGAACAGAGGGAAACCTAAATATAAAAACTGCTACTGTAGACGAACGCTTCAACCTAGAAGAACAAAATTTGGTGAGCCAAGTGGGATATGTGTACTGATCATTACCATCAAGTATCATCAAGATTGGGTGAAAAAATATTTGCTGGTATTTCGGAAACTCGTTATTTCTTAGAAGCTTGGCAACCCCTCTCCATGAAAGTGCTATTCCACAGTCTGTGCCTAGGGCTACATTAAGAGGAAACAAACCATAGAGACAAATCTGAGAACTCCTTTATTTTGTCGAGTTTCAAAGAGCTACTACAAACCATGTTGGATTTAGAGTTCCAAATTCATCTATCTATATAGGAGAGAACCGAGGGAAACTTAAATATAAAAACTGCTACTGTAGACGAACGCTTCAATCTAGAAGAACAAAATTTGGTGAGCCAAGTGGGATATGTGTACTGATCATTACCACCAAGAATCATCAAATTTGGGTGAAAAAATATTTGCTGGTATTTCGAAACTCGTTATTTCTTAGAAGCTTTGCAACCCCTCTCAATGAAAGTGCTTTTCCACAGTCTGTGCCTAGGGCTACTTGAAGAAGAAACAAACCATAGAGACAAATCTGAGACCTCCTTTATTTTTTCAAGTTTCAAACTTCTACTACAAACCATGTTGAATTTAGAGTTCCAAATTCATCTATCTATATAGGGGAGAACCGAGGGAAACCTAAATATAAAAACTGCGACTGTAGACGAACGCTTCAACCTAGTAGAACAAAATTTGGTAAGCCAAGTGGGATTTGTGTACTGATCATTACCACCAAGTATCATCAAGATTGGGTAAAAAAATATTTGCTGGTATTTCGGAAGCTCGTTATTTCTTAGAAGCTTGGCAACCCCTCTCAATGAAAGTGCTTTTCAGCAGTCTGTGCATAGGGCTACTTTAATTGGAAACAAACCATAGAGGCAAATCTGAGAACTCCTTTATTTTGTCAAGTTTCAAAGAGCTACTACAAACCATGTTGGATTTAGAGTTCCAAATTCATCTATCTATATAGGAGAGAACAAAGGGAAACCTAAATATAAAAACTCCTACTGTAGACGAAAGCTTCAAACTAGAAGAACAAAATTTCGTGAGCCAAGTGGGATTTGTGTACTGATTATTACCACCAAGAATCATCAAATTTGGGTGAAAAAATATTTGCTGGTATTTCGAAACTCGTTATTTCTTAGAAGCTTGGCAACCCCCCTCAATGAAAGTGCTTTTCCACAGTCTGTGCCTAGGGCTACCTTGAAGAGGAAACAAACCATAGAGACAACTCTGAGAACTCCTTTATTTTGTCAAGTTTCAAAGAGCTACTACAAACCATGTTGGATTTAGAGTTCCAAATCATCTATCTATATGGGAGAGAACAAAGGGAAACCTAAATATAAAAACTGCTACTGTAGACAAACGCTTCAACCTAGAAGAAAAAAATTTGGTGAGCCAAGTAGGATTTGTGTACTGATCATTACCACCAAGTATCATCAAGATTGGGTGAAAAAATATTTGCTGGTATTTCGGAAACTCGTTATTTTTTAGAAGCCTGGCAACCCCTCTCAATGAAAGTGCTTTCCACAGTCTGTGCCTAGGGCTACTTGAAGTGGAAACAAACCATAGAGACAAAACTGAGAACTCCTTTATTTTGGTCAAGTTTCAAAGAGCTACTACAAACCATGTTTGGATTTAGAGTTCCAAATTCATCTATCTGTATAGGAGAGAACAGAGGGAAACCTAAATATAAAAACTGCTACTGAACACGAACGCTTCAACCTACAAGAACTAAATTTGTTGAGCCAAGTGGGTTATGTGTACTGATCGTTAGCATCAAGTATCATCAAGATTGGGTGAAAAATATTTGCTGGTATTTCGGAAACTCGTTATTTCTTAGAAGCTTGGCAACCCCTCTCAATGAAACTGCTTTCCACAGTCTGTGCCTAGGGCTAGTTGAAGAGGAAACAAACCATAGAGACAAATCTGAGAACTCCTTTATTTTTTCAAGTTTCAAAGAGCTACTACAAACGAGGTTGGATTTAGAGTTCCAAATTCATCTATCTGTATAGGAGAGAACAGAGGGAAACCTAAATATAAAAACTGCTACTGTAGACGAACGCTTCAACCTAGGAAGAACAAAATTTGGTGAGCCAAGTGGGATATGTGTACTGATCATTACCATCAAGTATCATCAAGATTGGGTGAAAAATATTTGCTGGTATTTCGGAAACTCGTTATTTCTTAGAAGCTTGGCAACCCCTCTCCATGAAAGTGCTATTCCACAGTCTGTGCCTAGGGCTACATTAAGAGGAAACAAACCATAGAGACAAATCTGAGAACTCCTTTATTTTGTCGAGTTTCAAAGAGCTACTACAACCATGTTGGATTTAGAGTTCCAAATTCATCTATCTATATAGGAGAGAACCGAGGGAAACTTAAATATAAAAACTGCTACTGTAGACGAACGCTTCAATCTAGAAGAACAAAATTTGGTGAGCCAAGTGGGATATGTGTACTGATCATTACCACCAAGAATCATCAAATTTGGGTGAAAAAATATTTGCTGGTATTTCGAAACTCGTTATTTCTTAGAAGCTTTGCAACCCCTCTCAATGAAAGTGCTTTTCCACAGTCTGTGCCTAGGGCTACTTGAAGAAGAAACAAACCATAGAGACAAATCTGAGACCTCCTTTATTTTTTCAAGTTTCAAACTTCTACTACAAACCATGTTGAATTTAGAGTTCCAAATTCATCTATCTATATAGGGGAGAACCGAGGGAAACGTTTATATAAAAACTGCTACTGTAGACGAACGCTTCAACCTAGTAGAACAAAATTTGGTAAGCCAAGTGGGATTTGTGTACTGATCATTACCACCAAGTATCATCAAGATTGGGTAAAAAAATATTTGCTGGTATTTCGGAAACTCGTTATTTCTTAGAAGCTTGGCAACCCCTCTCAATGAAAGTGCTTTTCAGCAGTCTGTGCATAGGGCTACTTTAATTGGAAACAAACCATAGAGGCAAATCTGAGAACTCCTTTATTTTGTCAAGTTTCAAAGAGCTACTACAAACCATGTTGGATTTAGAGTTCCAAATTCATCTATCTATATAGGAGAGAACAAAGGGAAACCTAAATATAAAAACTCCTACTGTAGACGAAAGCTTCAAACTAGAAGAACAAAATTTCGTGAGCCAAGTGGGATTTGTGTACTGATTATTACCACCAAGAATCATCAAATTTGGGTGAAAAAATATTTGCTGGTATTTCGAAACTCGTTATTTCTTAGAAGCTTGGCAACCCCCCTCAATGAAAGTGCTTTTCCACAGTCTGTGCCTAGGGCTACTTGAAGAGGAAACAAACCATAGAGACAACTCTGAGAACTCCTTTATTTTGTCAAGTTTCAAAGAGCTACTACAAACCATGTTGGATTTAGAGTTCCAAATTCATCTATCTATATGGGAGAGAACAAAGGGAAACCTAAATATAAAAACTGCTACTGTAGACAAACGCTTCAACCTAGAAGAAAAAAATTTGGTGAGCCAAGTAGGATTTGTGTACTGATCATTACCACCAAGTATCATCAAGATTGGGTGAAAAAATATTTGCTGGTATTTCGGAAACTCGTTATTTCTTAGAAGCCTGGCAACCCCTCTCAATGAAAGTGCTTTCCACAGTCTGTGCCTAGGGCTACTTGAAGTGGAAACAAACCATAGAGACAAAACTGAGAACTCCTTTATTTTGTCAAGTTTCAAAGAGCTACTACAAACCATGTTGGATTTAGAGTTCCAAATTCATCTATCTGTATAGGAGAGAACAGAGGGAAACCTAAATATAAAAACTGCGACTGAACACGAACGCTTCAACCTACAAGAACTAAATTTGTTGAGCCAAGTGGGTTATGTGTACTGATCGTTAGCATCAAGTATCATCAAGATTGGGTGAAAAAATATTTGCTGGTATTTCGGAAACTCGTTATTTCTTAGAAGCTTGGCAACCCCTCTCAATGAAACTGCTTTCCACAGTCTGTGCCTAGGGGTACTTGAAGAGGAAACAAACCATAGAGACAAAACTGAGAACTCCTTTATTTTGTCAAGTTTCAAAGAGCTACTACAAACCAGGTTGGGTTTAGAGTTCCAAATTCATCTATCTGTATAGGAGAGAACAGAGGGAAACCTAAATATAAAAACTGCTACTGTACACGAACGCTTCAACCTAGAAGAACTAAATTTGGTGAGCCAAGTGGGATTTGTGTACTGATCATTACCACCAAGTATCATCAAGATTGGATGAAAAAATATTTGCTGGTATTTCGGAAACTCGTTATTTCTTAGAAGCTTGGCAACCCCTCTCAATGAAAGTGCTATTCAGCAGTCTGTGCATAGGGCTACTTTAATTGGAAACAAACCATAGAGGCAAATCTGAGAACTCCTTTATTTTGTCAAGTTTCAAAGAGCTACTACAAACCATGTTGGATTTAGAGTTCCAAATTCATCTATCTATATAGGAGAGAACAAAGGGAAACCTAAATATAAAAACTCCTACTGTAGACGAAAGCTTCAAACTAGAAGAACAAAATTTCGTGAGCCAAGTGGGATTTGTGTACTGATCATTACCACCAAGAATCATCAAATTTGGGTGAAAAAATATTTGCTGGTATTTCGAAACTCGTTATTTCTTAGAAGCTTGGCAACCCCCCTCAATGAAAGTGCTTTTCCACAGTCTGTGCCTAGGGCTACTTGAAGAGGAAACAAACCATAGAGACAACTCTGAGAACTCCTTTATTTTGTCAAGTTTCAAAGAGCTACTACAAACCATGTTGGATTTAGAGTTCCAAATTCATCTATCTATATGGGAGAGAACAAAGGGAAACCTAAATATAAAAACTGCTACTGTAGACAAACGCTTCAACCTAGAAGAAAAAAATTTGGTGAGCCAAGTAGGATTTGTGTACTGATCATTACCACCAAGTATCATCAAGATTGGGTGAAAAAATAGTTGCTGGTATTTCGGAAACTCGTTATTTCTTAGAAGCCTGGCAACCCCTCTCAATGAAAGTGCTTTCCACAGTCTGTGCCTAGGGCTACTTGAAGTGGAAACAAACCATAGAGACAAAACTGAGAACTCCTTTATTTTGTCAAGTTTCAAAGAGCTACTACAAACCATGTTGGATTTAGAGTTCCAAATTCATCTATCTGTATAGGAGAGAACAGAGGGAAACCTAAATATAAAAACTGCGACTGAACACGAACGCTTCAACCTACAAGAACTAAATTTGTTGAGCCAAGTGGGTTATGTGTACTGATCGTTAGCATCAAGTATCATCAAGATTGGGTGAAAAAATATTTGCTGGTATTTCGGAAACTCGTTATTTCTTAGAAGCTTGGCAACCCCTCTCAATGAAACTGCTTTCCACAGTCTGTGCCTAGGGCTAGTTGAAGAGGAAACAAACCATAGAGACAAAACTGGAGAACTCCTTTATTTTTTCAAGTTTCAAAGAGCTACTACAAACGAGGTTGGATTAAGAGTTCCAAATTCATCTATCTGTATAGGAGAGAACAGAGGGAAACCTAAATATAAAAACTGCGACTGTACACGAACGCTTCAACCTAGAAGAACTAAATTTGGTGAGCCAAGTGGGATATGTGTACTGATCATTACCACCAAGTATCATCAAGATTGGGTGAAAAAATATTTGCTGGTATTTCGGAAACTCGTTATTTCTTAGAAGCTTGGCAACCCCTCTCCATGAAAGTGCTATTCCACAGTCTGTGCCTAGGGCTACATTAAGAGGAAACAAACCATAGAGACAAATCTGAGAACTCCTTTATTTTGTCGAGTTTCAAAGAGCTACTACAAACCATGTTGGATTTAGAGTTCCAAATTCATCTATCTATATAGGAGAGAACCGAGGGAAACTTAAATATAAAAACTGCTACTGTAGACGAACGCTTCAATCTAGAAGAACAAATTTGTGAGCCAAGTGGGATATGTGTACTGATCATTACCACCAAGAATCATCAAATTTGGGTGAAAAATATTTGCTGGTATTTCGAAACTCGTTATTTCTTAGAAGCTTTGCAACCCCTCTCAATGAAAGTGCTTTTCCACAGTCTGTGCCTAGGTCTACTTGAAGAAGAAACAAACCATAGAGACAAATCTGAGACCTCCTTTATTTTTTCAAGTTTCAAACTCTACTACAAACTATGTTGAATTTAGAGTTCCAAATTCATCTATCTATATAGGGGAGAACCGAGGGAAACGTTTATATAAAAACTGCTACTGTAGACGAACGCTTCAACCTAGTGGAACAAAATTTGGTAAGCCAAGTGGGATTTGTGTACTGATCATTACCACCAAGTATCATCAAGATTGGGTAAAAAAATATTTTGCTGGTATTTCGGAAACTCGTTATTTCTTAGAAGCTTGGCAACCCCTCTCAATGAAAGTGCTTTTCAGCAGTCTGTGCATAGGGCTACTTTAATTGGAAACAAACCATAGAGGCAAATCTGAGAACTCCTTTATTTTGTCAAGTTTAAAGAGCTACTACAAACCTGTTGGATTTAGAGTTCCAAATTCATCTATCTATATGGGAGAGAACAAAGGGAAACCTAAATATAAAAACTGCTACTGTAGACAAACGCTTCAACCTAGAAGAAAAAAAATTTTGGTGAGCCAAGTAGGATTTGGTGTAGTGATCATTACCACCAAGTATCATCAAGATTGGGTGAAAAAATATTTGCTGGTATTTCGGAAACTCGTTATTTCTTAGAAGCCTGGCAACCCCTCTCAATGAAAGTGCTTTCCACAGTCTGTGCCTAGGGCTACTTGAAGTGGGAAACAAACCATAGAGACAAAACTGAGAACTCCTTTATTTTGTCAAGTTTCAAAGAGCTACTACAAACCATGTTGGATTTAGAGTTCCAAATTCATCTATCTGTATAGGAGAGAACAGAGGGAAACCTAAATATAAAAACTGCGACTGAACACGAACGCTTCAACCTACAAGAACTAAATTTGTTGAGCCAAGTGGGTTATGTGTACTGATCGTTAGCATCAAGTATCATCAAGATTGGGTGAAAAAATATTTGCTGGTATTTCGGAAACTCGTTATTTCTTAGAAGCTTGGCAACCCCTCTCAATGAAACTGCTTTCCACAGTCTGTGCCTAGGGCTAGTTGAAGAGGAAACAAACCATAGAGACAAACCTGAGAACTCCTTTATTTTTTCAAGTTTCAAAGAGCTACTACAAACGAGGTTGGATTTAGAGTTCCAAATTCATCTATCTGTATAGGAGAGAACAGAGGGAAACCTAAATATAAAAACTGCGACTGTACACGAACGCTTAAACCTAGAAGAACTAAATTTGGTGAGCCAAGTGGGATATGTGTACTGATCATTACCACCAAGTATCATCAAGATTGGGTGAAAAAATATTTGCTGGTATTTCGGAAACTCGTTATTTCTTAGAAGCTTGGCAACCCCTCTCCATGAAAGTGCTATTCCACAGTCTGTGCCTAGGGCTACATTAAGAGGAAACAAACCATAGAGACAAATCTGAGAACTCCTTTATTTTGTCGAGTTTCAAAGAGCTACTACAAACCATGTTGGATTTAGAGTTCCAAATTCATCTATCTATATAGGAGAGAACCGAGGGAAACTTAAATATAAAAACTGCTACTGTAGACGAACGCTTCAATCTAGAAGAACAAAATTTGGTGAGCCAAGTGGGATATGTGTACTGATCATTACCACCAAGAATCATCAAATTTGGGTGAAAAAATATTTGCTGGTATTTCGAAACTCGTTATTTCTTAGAAGCTTTGCAACCCCTCTCAATGAAAGTGCTTTTCCACAGTCTGTGCCTAGGTCTACTTGAAGAAGAAACCAAACCATAGAGACAAATGTGAGACCTCCTTTATTTTTTCAAGTTTTCAAACTTCTACTACAAACCATGTTGAATTTAGAGTTCCAAATTCATCTATCTATATAGGGGAGAACCGAGGGAAACGTTTATATAAAAACTGCTACTGTAGACGAACGCTTCAACCTAGTAGAACAAAATTTGGTAAGCCAAGTGGGATTTGTGTACTGATCATTACCACCAAGTATCATCAAGAGTGGGTAAAAAAATATTTGCTGGTATTTCGGAAACTCGTTATTTCTTAGAAGCGTGGCAACCCCTCTCAATGAAAGTGCTTTTCAGCAGTCTGTGCATAGGGCTACTTTAATTGGAAACAAACCATAGAGTCAATCTGAGAACTCCTTTATTTTGTCAAGTTTCAAAGAGCTACTACAAACCATGTTGGATTTAGAGTTCCAAATTCATCTATCTGTATAGGAGAGAACAGAGGGAAACCTAAATATAAAAACTGCGACTGAACACGAACGCTTCAACCTACAAGAACTAAATTTGTTGAGCCAAGTGGGTTATGTGTACTGATCGTTAGCATCAAGTATCATCAAGATTGGGTGAAAAAATATTTGCTGGTATTTCGGAAACTCGTTATTTTCTTAGAAGCTTGGCAACCCCTCTCAATGAAACTGCTTTCCACAGTCTGTGCCTAGGGCTACTTGAAGAGGAAACAAACCATAGAGACAAAAACTGAGAACTCCTTTATTTTGTCAAGTTTCAAAGAGCTACTACAAACCAGGTTGGATTTAGAGTTCCAAATTCATCTATCTGTATAGGAGAGAACAGAGGGAAACCTAAATATAAAAACTGCTACTGTACACGAACGCTTCAACCTAGAAGAACTAAATTTGGTGAGCCAAGTGGGATTTGTGTACTGATCATTACCACCAAGTATCATCAAGATTGGGTGAAAAAATATTTGCTGGTATTTCGGAAACTCGTTATTTCTTAGAAGCTTGGCAACCCCTCTCAATGAAAGTGCTATTCAGCAGTCTGTGCATAGGGCTACTTTAATTGGAAACAAACCATAGAGGCAAATCTGAGAACTCCTTTATTTTGTCAAGTTTCAAAGAGCTACTACAAACCATGTTGGATTTAGAGTTCCAAATTCATCTATCTATATAGGAGAGAACAAAGGGAAACCTAAATATAAAAACTCCTACTGTAGACGAAAGCTTCAAACTAGAAGAACAAAATTTCGTGAGCCAAGTGGGATTTGTGTACTGATCATTACCACCAAGAATCATCAAATTTGGGTGAAAAAATATTTGCTGGTATTTCGAAACTCGTTATTTCTTAGAAGCTTGGCAACCCCTCTCAATGAAAGTGCTTTTCCACAGTCTGTGCCTAGGGCTACTTGAAAAGGAAACAAACCTTAGAGACAAAACTGAGAACTCCTTTATTTTGTCAAGTTTAAAAGAGCTACTACAAACCATGTTGGATTTAGAGTTCCAAATTCATCTATCTGTATAGGAGAGAACAGAGGGAAACCTAAATATAAAAACTGCTACTGAACACGAACGCTTAAACCTACAAGAACTAAATTTGTTGAGCCAAGTGGGTTATGTGTACTGATCGTTAGCATCAAGTATCATCAAGATTGGTTGAAAAAATATTTGCTGGTATTTCGGAAACTCGTTATTTCTTAGAAGCTTGGCAACCCCTCTCAATGAAACTGCTTTCCACAGTCTGTGCCTAGGGCTAGTTGAAGAGGAAACAAACCATAGAGACAAAACTGAGAACTCCTTTATTTTTTCAAGTTTCAAAGAGCTACTACAAACGAGGTTGGATTTAGAGTTCCAAATTCATCTATCTGTATAGGAGAGAACAGAGGGAAACCTAAATATAAAAACTGCGACTGTACACGAACGCTTCAACCTAGAAGAACAAAATTTGGTGAGCCAAGTGGGATTTGTGTACTGATCATTACCACCAAGTATGAGCAAGATTGTGTGAAAAAATATTTGCTGGTATTACGGAAAGTCGTTATTTCTTAGAAGCTTGGCAACCCATCTCAATGAAAGTGCTTTCCACAGTCTGTGCCAAGGGCTACTTGAAGAGTAAACAAACCATAGAGTCAAAACTGAGAACTCCTTTATTTTGTCAAGTTTCAAAGAGCTACTACAAACCATGTTGGATTTAGAGTTCCAAATTCATCTATCTATATGGGAGAGAACAGAGGGAAACCTAAATATAAAAACTGCTAGTGTAGACGAACGCTTCAACCTAGAAGAACAAAATTTGGTGAGCCAAGTAGGATTTGTGTACTGATCATTACCACCAAGTATCATCAAGATTGGGTGAAAAAATATTTGCTGGTATTTCGGAGACTCGTTATTTCTTAGAAGCTTGGCAACCCCTCTCAATGAAAGTGCTTTCCACAGTCTGTGCCTAGGGCTACTTGAAGTGGAAACAAACCATAGAGACAAAAGTGAGAACTCCTTTATTTTGTCAAGTTTCAAAGAGCTACTACAAACCATGTTGGATTTAGAGTTCCGAATTCATCTATCTATATGGGAGAGAACAGAGGGAAACCTAAATATAAAAACTGCTACTGTAGACGAACGCTTCAACCTAGAAGAACAAAATTTGGTGAGCCAAGTGGGATTTGTGTACTGATCATTAGCTCCAAGTATCATCAAGATTGGGTGAAAAAATATTTGCTGGTATTTCGGAAACTCGTTATTTCTTAGAAGCTTAGCAACCCCTCTCAATAAAATTGCTTTCCACAGTCTGTGCCTAGGGCTACTTGAAGAGGTAACAAACCATAGAGACAAAACTGAGAACTCCTTTATTTTGTCAAGTTTCAAAGAGCTACTACAAACCATGTTGGATTTAGAGTTCCAAATTCATCTATCTGTATCGGAGAGAACAGAGGGAAACCTAAATATAAAAACTGCTACTGTACACGAACGCTTCAACCTAGAAGAACTAAATTTGGTGAGCCAAGTTGGATATGTGTACTGATCATTAGCAACAAGTATCATCAAGATTGGGTGAAAAAATATTTGCTGGTATTTCGGAAACTCGTTATTTCTTAGAAGCTTGGCAACCCCTCTCAATGAAAGTGCTATTCCACAGTCTGTGCCTAGGGCTACTTTAAGAGGAAACAAACCATAGAGGCAAATCTGAGAATCCTTTATTTTGTCAGGTTTCAAAGAGCTACTACAAACCATGTTGGATTTAGAGTTCCAAATTCATCTATCTATATAGGAGAGAACAACGGGAAACCTAAATATAAAAACTGCTAGTGTAGAAGAAAGCTTCAAACTAGAAGAACAAAATTTCGTGAGCCAAGTGGGATTTGTGTACTGAACATTACCACAAAGAATCATCAAATTTGGGTGAAAAAATATTTGCTGGTATTTCGAAACTCGTTATTTCTTAGAAGCTTGGCAACCCATCTCAATGAAAGTGCTTTCCACAGTCTGTGCCTAGGGCTACTTGAAGAGGAAACAAACCATAGAGACAAAACTGAGAACTCCTTTATTTTGTCTAGTTTCAAAGAGCTACTACAAACCATGTTGGATTTAGAGTTCCAAATTCATCTTTCTATATAGGAGAGAACAGAGGGAAACCTAAATCTAAAAACTGCTACTGTAGACGAACGCTTCAACCCAGAAGAACAAAATTTGGTGAGCCAAGTGGGATTTGTGTACTGATCATTAGCTCCAAGTATCATCAAGATTGGGTGAAAAAATATTTGCTGGTATTTTGGAAACTCGTAATTTCTTAGAAGCTTGGCAACCCCTCTCAATGAAAGTGCTTTTCCACAGTCTGTGCCTAGGGCTACATGAAGAGGAAACAAACCATAGAGACAAAACTGAGAACTCCATTATTTTGTCAAGTTTCAATGAGCTACTACAAACCATGTTGGATTTAGAGTTCCAAATTCATCTATATATATAGGAGTGAACAGAGGGAAACCTAAATATAAAAACTGCTACTGTAGACGAACTCATCAACCTAAAAGAACAAAATTTGGTGAGCCAAGTGGGATTTGTGTACTGATCATTACCACCAAGTATCATCAAGGTTGGGTGAAAAAATATTTGCTGGTATTTCGGAAACTCGTTATTTCTTAGAAGCGTGGCAACCCCTATCAATGAAAGTGCTTTTCCACAGTCTGTGCCTAGGGCTACTTGAAGAGGAAACAAACCATAGAGACAAATCTGAGAACTCCTTTATTTTGTCAAGTTTCAAGGAGCTACTACAAACCATGTTGGATTTAGAGTTAAAAATTCATCTTTCTATATAGGAGAGAACAGATGGAAACCTAAATCTAAAAACTGCTACTGTAGACGAACGCTTCAACCCAGAAGAACAAAATTTGGTGAGCCAAGTGGGATTTGTGTACTGATCATTAGATCCAAGTATCGTCAAGATTGGGTGAAAAAATATTTGCTGGTATTTCGGAAACTCTTAATTTCTTAGAAACTTTTCAACCCCTCTCAATGAAAGTGCTTTTCCACAGTCTGTGCCTAGGGTTACTTGAAGAGGAAACAAGCCATAGAGACAAATCTGAGAACTCCTTTATTTTGTCAAGTTTCAAATAGCTACTACAAACCATGTTGGATTTAGAGTTCCAAATTCATCTATCTATATGGGAGAGAACAGAGGGAATCCTAAATATAAAAACTGCTACTGTAGACGAACGCTTCAACTTAGAAGAACAAAATTTGGTGAGCCAAGTAGGATTTGTGTACTGATCATTACCACCAAGTATCATCAATATTGGGTGAAAAAATATTTGCTGGTATTTTGGAAACTCGTTATTTCTTAGAAGCTTGGGAACCCCTCTGAATGAAAGTGCTTTCCACAGTCTTTGCCTAGGGCTACTTGAAGTGGAAACAAAACATAGAGACAAAACTGAGAACTCCTTTATTTTGTCCAGTTTCAAAGAGCTACTACAAACCATGTTGGATTTAGAGTTCCAAATTCATCTATCTGTATAGGAGAGAACAGAGGGAAACCTAAATATAAAAACTGCTACTGTACACGAACGCTTCAACCTAGAAGAACTAAATTTGGTGAGCCAAGTGGGTTATGTGTACTGATCGTTAGCAACAAGTATCATCAAGATTGGGTGAAAAAATATTTGCTGGTATTTCGGAAACTCGTTATTTCTTAGAAGCTTGGCAACCCCTCTCAATGAAAGTGCTTTCCACAGTCTGTGCTTAGGGCTACTTGAAGAGGAAACAAACCATAGAGACAAAACTGAGAACTCCTTTATTTTGTCAAGTTTCAAAGAGCTACTACAAACCATGTTGGATTTAGAGTTCCAAATTCATCTATCTATATGGGAGAGAACAGAGGGAAACCTAAATATAAAAACTGCTACTGTAGACGAATGCTTCAACCTAGAAGAACAAAATTTGGTGAGCCAAGTAGGATTTGTGTACTGATCATTACCACCAAGTATCATCAAGATTGGGTGATAAAATATTTGCTGGTATTTCGGAAACTCTTCATTTCTTAGAAGCTTGGCAACCCCTCTCAATGAAAGTGCTTTCCACAGTCTGTGCCTAGGGCTACTTGAAGTGGAAACAAACCATAGAGACAAAACTGAGAACTCCTTTATTTTGTCAAGTTTCAAAGAGCTACTACAAAACATGTTGGATTTAGAGTTCCAAATTCATCTATCTGTATAGGAGAGAACAGAGGGAAACCTAAATATAAAAACTGCTACTGTACACGAACGCTTCAACCTAGAAGAACTAAATTTGGTGAGCCAAGTGTGTTATGTGTACTGATCGTTAGCAACAAGTATCATCAAGATTGAGTGAAAAAATATTTGCTGGTATTTCGGAAACTCGTTATTTCTTAGAAGCTTGGCAACCCCTCTCAATGAAAGTGCTATTCCACAGTCTGTGCTAAGGGCTACTTTAAGAGGAAACAAACCATAGAGGCAAATCTGAGAATCCTTTATTTTGTCAAGTTTCAAAGAGTTACTACAAACCATGTTGGATTTAGAGTTCCAAATTCATCTATCTATATAAGAGAGAACAAAGGGAAACCTAAATATAAAAACTGCTGGTGTAGACGAAAGCTTCAAACTAGAAGAACAAAATTTCGTGAGCCAAGTGGGATTTGTGTACTGAACATTACCACAAAGAATCATCAAATTTGGGTGAAAAAATATTTGCTGGTATTTCGAAACTCGTTATTTCTTAGAGGCTTGGCAACCCATCTCAATGAAAGTGCTTTCCACAGTCTGTGCCTAGGGCTACTTGAAGAGGAAACAAACCATAGAGACAAATCTGAGAACTCCTTTATTTTGTCAAGTTTCAAAGAGCTACTACAAACCATGTTGGATTTAGAGTTCCAAAAACATCTTTCTATATAGGTGAGAACAGAGGGAAACCTAAATCTAAAAACTGCTACTGTAGACGAACGCTTCAACCCAGAAGAAAAAATTTGTGTGAGCCAAGGGGATTTGTGTACTGATCATTAGCTCCAAGTATCATCAAGATTGGGTGAAAAAATATTTGCTGGTATTTCGGAAACTCGTTATTTCTTAGAAGCTTGGCAACCCCTCTCAATGAAAGTGCTTTCCACAGTCTGTGCCTAGGGCTACTTGAAGAGGAAACAAACCATAGAGACAAAACTGAGAACTCCTTTATTTTGTCAAGTTTCAATGAGCTACTACAAACAATGTTGGATTTAGAGTTCCAAATTCATCTATCTATATATCAGAGAAAACAGAGAAACCTAAATATAAAAACTGCTACTGTAGACGAACGCTTCAACCTAGAAGAACAAAATTTGGTGAGCCAAGTGGGATTTGTGTACTGATCATTACCACCAAGTATCACCAAGATTGGGTGAAAAAATATTTGCTGGTATTTCGGAAACTCGTTATTTCTTAGAAGCTTGGCAACCACTCTCAATGAAAGTGCTTTTCCACAGTCTGTGCCTAGGGCTACTTGAAGAGGAAACAAACCATAGAGACAAAACTGAGAACTCCTTTATTTTGTCAAGTTTCAAAGAGCTACTACAAACCATGTTGAATTTAGAGTTCCGAATTCATCTATCTATATAGAAAAGAACAGAGGGAAATCTAAATATAAAAACTGCTACTGTACAAGAACGCTTCAACCTAGAAGAACTAAATTTGGTGAGCCAAGTGGGAATTGTGTACTGATCATTACCACCAAGTATCAACAAGATTGTGTGAAAAAATATTTGCTGGTATTTCGGAAACTCGTTATGTCTTAGAAGCTTGGCAACCCATCTCAATGAAAGTGCTTTCCACAGTCTTTGCCTAGGCTACTTGAAGAGGAAACAATCCATAGAGAAAAAACTGAGAACTCCTTTATTTTGTCAAGTTTCAAGAGCTACTACAAACCATGTTGGATTTAGAGTTCCAAATTCATCTATCTGTATAGGAGAGAACAGAGGGAAACCTAAATATAAATACTGCTACTGTACACGAACGCTTCAACCTAGAAGAACTAAATTTGGTGAGCCAAGTGGGTTATGTGTACTGATCGTTAGCACAAGTATCATCAAGATTGGGTGAAAAAATATTTGCTGGGATTTCGGAAACTCGTTATTTCTTAGAAGCTTGGCAACCCCTCTCAATGAAAGTGCTTTCCACAGTTTGTGCCTAGGGCTAGTTGAAGAGGAAACAAACCATAGAAACAAAACTGAGAACTCCTTTATTTTGTCAAGTTTCAAAGAGGTACTACAAACCATGTTGGATTTAGAGTTCCAAATTCATCTATCTATATAGGAGAGAACAGAGGGAAACCTAAATATAAAAACTGCTACTGTAGACGAACGCTTCAACCTAGAAGAACAAAATTTGGTGAGCCAAGTGGGATTTGTGTACTGATCATTAGCACCAAGTATCATCAAGATTGGGTGAAAAAATATTTGCTGGTATTTCGGAAACTCGTAATTCTTAGAAGCTTGGGCAACCCCTCTCAATGAAACTGCTTTTCCACAGTCTGTGCCTAGGGCTACTTGAAGAGGAAACAAACCATAGAGACAAAACTGAGAACTCCTTTATTTTGTCAAGTTTCAAAGAGCTACTACAAACCATGTTGGATTTAGAGTTCCAAATTCATCTATCTATATAGGAGAGAACAAAGGGAACCTAAATATAAAAACTGCTAGTGTAGACGAAAGCTTCAAACTAGAAGAACAAAATTTCGTGAGCCAAGTGGGATTTGTGTACTGAACATTACCACAAAGAATCATCAAATTTGGGTGAAAAAATATTTGCTGGTATTCGAAACTCGTTATTTCTTAGAAGCTTGGCAACCCATCTCAATGAAAGTGCTTTCCACAGTCTGTGCCTAGGGCTACTTGAAGAGGAAACAAACCATAGAGACAAAACTGAGAACTCCTTTATTTTGTCAAGTTTCAAAGAGCTACTACAAACCATGTTGGATTTAGAGTTCCAAATTCATCTTTCTATATAGGAGAGAACAGAGGGAAACCTAAATCTAAAACTGCTACTGTAGACGAACGCTTCAACCCAGAAGAAAAAATTTGGTGAACCAAGTGGGATTTGTGTACTGATCATTAGCTCCAAGTATCATCAAGATTGGGTGAAAAAATATTTGCTGGTATATCGGAAACTCGTTATTTCTTAGAAGCTTGGCAACCCCTCTCAATGAAAGTGCTTTCCACAGTCTGTGCCTAGGGCTACTTGAAGAGGAAAAAAACCATAGAGACAAAACTGAGAACTCCTTTATTTTGTCAAGTTTCAATGAGCTACTACAAACCATGTTGGATTTAGAGTTCCAAATTCATCTATCTATATAGGAGAGAACCGAGGGAAACGTAAATATAAAAACTGCTACTTTAGACGATCGCTTCAACCTAGAAGAACAAAATTTGGTAAGTCAAGTGGGATTTGTGTACTGAACATTACCACCAAGTATCATCAAGACTGGGTGAAAAATATTTGCTGGTATTTCGGAAACTCGTTATTTCTTAGATGCTTATCAACCCCTCTCAATGAAAGTGCTATTCCACAGTCTGTGCCTAGGGCTACTTTAATTGGAAACAAACCATAGAGGAAAATCTGAGAACTCCTTTATTTTGTCAAGTTTCAAAGAGCTACTACAAACCATGTTGGATTTAGAGTTCCAAATTCATCTATCTATATAGGAGAGAACAAAGGGAAACCTAAACATAAAAACTGCTACTGTAGACGAAAGCTTCAAACTAGAAGAACAAAATTTCGTGAGCCAAGTGTGATTTGTGTACTGATCATTACCACCAAGAATCATCAAAGTTGTGTGAAAAAATATTTGCTGGTATTTCGAAACTCGTTATTTCTTAGAAGCTTGGCAACCCCTCTCAATGAAAGTGCTTTTCCACAGTCTGTGCCTAGCGCTACTTGAAGAGGAAACAAACCATAGAGACAAAACTGAGACCTCCTTTATTTTGTCAAGTTTCAAAGAGCTACTACAAACCATGTTGGATTTAGAGTTCCAAATTCATCTATCTATATAGGAGAGAACAGAGAGAAACCTAAATATAAAAACTGCTACTGTAGACGAACGCTTCAACCTAGAAGAACAAAATTTGGTGAGCCAAGTGGGATTTGTGTACTGATCATTACCACCAAGTATCAGCTAGATTGTGTGTAAAAATATTTGCTGGTATTTCGGAAAGTCGTTATTTCTTAGAAGCTTGGCAACCCATCTCAATGAAAGTGCTTTCCACAGTCTGTGCCTAGGGCTACTTGAAGAGGAAACAAACCATAGAGACAAAACTGAGAACTCCTTTATTTTGTCAAGTTTCAAAGAGCTACTACAAACCATGTTGGATTTAGAGTTCCAAATTCATCTTTCTATATATGAGAGAAAAGAGGGAAACCTAAATATAAAAACTGCTACTGTAGAGGAACGCTTCAACCTAGAAGAACAAAATTTGGTGAGCCAAGTGGGATTTGTGTACTGATCATTAGCTCCAAGTATCATCAAGTTTGGGTGAAAAAATATTTGCTGGTATTTCGGAAACTCCTAATTTCTGAGAAGCTTGGCAACCGCTCTCAATGAAAGTGCTTTTCCACAGTCTGTGCTTAGGGCTACTTGAAGAGGAAACAAACCATAGAGACAAAACTGAGAACTCCTTTATTTTGTCAAGTTTCAAAGAGCTACTACAACCATGTTGGATTTAGAGTTCCAAATTCATCTATCTATATGGGAGAGAACAGAGGAAACCTAAATATAAAACTGCTACTGTAGACGAATGCTTCAACCTAGAAGAACAAAATTTGGTGAGCCAAGTGGGATTTGTGTACTGATCATTACCACCAAGTATCATCAAGATTGGGTGATAAAATATTTGCTGGTATTTCAGAAACTCGTCATTTCTTAGAAGCTTGGCAACCCCTCTCAATGAAAGTGCTTTCCACAGTCTGTGCCTAGGGCTACTTGAAGTGGAAACAAACCATAGAGACAAAACTGAGAACTCCTTTATTTTGTCAAGTTTCAAAGAGCTACTACAAACCATGTTGGATTTAGAGTTCCAAATTCATCTATCTGTATAGGAGAGAACAGAGGGAAACCTAAATATAAAAACTGCTACTGTACACGAACGCTTCAACCTAGAAGAACTAAATTTGGTGAGCCAAGTGGGTTATGTGTACTGATCGTTAGCAACAAGTATCATCAAGATTGAGTGAAAAAATATTTGCTGGTATTTCGGAACTCGTTATTTCTTAGAAGCTTGGCAACCCCTCTCAATGAAAGTGCTATTCCACAGTCTGTGCCAAGGGCTACTTTAAGAGGAAACAAACCATAGAGGCAAATCTGAGAATCCTTTATTTTGTCAAGTTTCAAAGAGTTACTACAAACCATGTTGGATTTAGAGTTCCAAATTCATCTATCTATATAGGAGAGAACAAAGGGAAACCTAAATATAAAAACTGCTAGTGTAGACGAAAGCTTCAAACTAGAAGAACAAAATTTCGTGAGCCAAGTGGGATTTGTGTACTGAACATTACCACAAAGAATCATCAAATTTGGGTGAAAAAATATTTGCTGGTATTTCGAAACTCTTTATTTCTTAGAAGCTTGGCAACCCATCTCAATGAAAGTGCTTTCCACAGTCTGTGCCTAGGGCTACTTGAAGAGGAAACAAACCATAGAGACAAAACTGAGAACTCCTTTATTTTGTCAAGTTTCAAAGAGCTACTACAAACCATGTTGGATTTAGAGTTCCAAATTCATCTTTCTATATAGGAGAGAACAGAGGGAAACCTAAATCTAAAAACTGCTACTGTAGACGAACGCTTCAACCCAGAAGAAAAAATTTGGTGAGCCAAGTGGGATTTGTGTACTGATCATTAGCTCCAAGTATCATCAAGATTGGGTGAAAAAATATTTGCTGGTATTTCGGAAACTCGTTATTTCTTAGAAGCTTGGCAACCCCTCTCAATGAAAGTGCTTTCCACAGTCTGTGCCTAGGGCTACTTGAAGAGGAAACAAACCATAGAGACAAAACTGAGAACTCCTTTATTTTGTCAAGTTTCAATGAGCTACTACAAACAATGTTGGATTTAGAGTTCCAAATTCATCTATCTATATAGGAGAGAAAACAGAGAAACCTAAATATAAAAACTGCTACTGTAGACGAACGCTTCAACCTAGAAGAACAAAATTTGGTGAGCCAAGTGGGATTTGTGTACTGATCATTACCACCAAGTATCACCAAGATTGGGTGAAAAAATATTTGCTGGTATTTCGGAAACTCGTTATTTCTTAGAAGCTTGGCAACCACTCTCAATGAAAGTGCTTTTCCACAGTCTGTGCCTAGGGCTACTTGAAGAGGAAACAAACCATAGAGACAAAACTGAGAACTCCTTTATTTTGTCAAGTTTCAAAGAGCTACTACAATCCATGTTGAATTTAGAGTTCCAAATTCATCTATCTATATAGAAAAGAACAGAGGGAAATCTAAATATAAAAACTGCTACTGTACACGAACGCTTCAACCTAGAAGAACTAAATTTGGTGAGCCAAGTGGGATTTGTGTACTGATCATTACCACCAAGTATCAACAAGATTGTGTGAAAAAATATTTGCTGGTATTTCGGAAACTCGTTATGTCTTAGAAGCTTGGCAACCCATCTCAATGAAAGTGCTTTCCACAGTCTTTGCCTAGGGCTACTTGAAGAGGAAACAATCCATAGAGACAAAACTGAGAACTCCTTTATTTTGTCAAGTTTCAAAGAGCTACTACAAACCATGTTGGATTTAGAGTTCCAAATTCATCTATCTGTATAGCAGAGAACAGAGGGAAACCTAAATATAAATACTGCTACTGTACACGAACGCTTCAACCTAGAAGAACTAAATTTGGTGAGCCAAGTGGGTTATGTGTACTGATCGTTAGCAACAAGTATCATCAAGATTGGGTGAAAAAATATTTGCTGGTATTTCGGAAACTCGTTATTTCTTAGAAGCTTGGCAACCCCTCTCAATGAAAGTGCTTTCCACAGTCTGTGCCTAGGGCTAGTTGAAGAGGAAACAAACCATAGAAACAAAACTGAGAACTCCTTTATTTTGTCAAGTTTCAAAGTGCTACTACAAACCATGTTGGATTTAGAGTTCCAAATTCATCTATCTATATAGGAGAGAACAGAGGGAAACCTAAATATAAAAACTGCTACTGTAGACGAACGCTTCAACAGAGAAGAACAAAATTTGGTGAGCCAAGTGGGATTTGTGTACTGATCATTAGCACCAAGTGACATCAAGATTGGGTGAAAAAATATTTGCTGGTATTTCGGAAACTCGTAATTTCTTAGAAGCTTGGCAACCCCTCTCAATGAAACTGCTTTTCCACAGTCTGTGCCTAGGGCTACTTGAAGAGGAAACAAACCATAGAGACAAAACTGAGAACTCCTTTATTTTGTCAAGTTTCAAAGAGCTACTACAAACCATGTTGGATTTAGAGTTCCAAATTCATCTATCTATATAGGAGAGAACAAAGGGAAACCTAAATATAAAAACTGCTAGTGTAGACGAAAGCTTCATACTAGAAGAACAAAATTTCGTGAGCCAAGTGGGATTTGTGTACTGAACATTACCACAAAGAATCATCAAATTTGGGTGAAAAAATATTTGCTGGTATTTCGAAACTCGTTATTTCTTAGAAGCTTGGCAACCCATCTCAATGAAAGTGCTTTCCACAGTCTGTGCCTAGGGCTACTTGAAGAGGAAACAAACCATAGAGACAAAACTGAGAACTCCTTTATTTTGTCAAGTTTCAAAGAGCTACTACAAACCATGTTGGATTTAGAGTTCCAAATTCATCTTTCTATATAGGAGAGAACAGAGGGAAACCTAAATCTAAAAACTGCTACTGTAGACGAACGCTTCAACCCAGAAGAAAAAATTTGGTGAGCCAAGTGGGATTTGTGTACTGATCATTAGCTCCAAGTATCATCAAGATTGGGTGAAAAAATATTTGCTGGTATATCGGAAACTCGTTATTTCTTAGAAGCTTGGCAACCCCTCTCAATGAAAGTGCTTTCCACAGTCTGTGCCTAGGGCTACTTGAAGAGGAAACAAACCATAGAGACAAAACTGAGAACTCCTTTATTTTGTCAAGTTTCAATGAGCTACTACAAACCATGTTGGATTTAGAGTTCCAAATTCATCTATCTATATAGGAGAGAAAAAAGAGAAACCTAAATATAAAAACTGGTACTGTAGACGAACGCTTCAACCTAGAAGAACAAAATTTGGTGAGCCAAGTGGGATTTGTGTACTGATCATTACCACCAAGTATCACCAAGATTGGGTGAAAAATATTTGCTGGTATTTCGGAAACTCGTTATTTCTTAGAAGCTTGGCAACCACTCTCAATGAAAGTGCTTTTCCACAGTCTGTGCCTAGGGATACTTGAAGAGGAAACAAACCATAGAGACAAAACTGAGAACTCCTTTATTTTGTCAAGTTTCAAAGAGCTACTACAAACCATGTTGAATTTAGAGTTCCAAATTCATCTATCTATATAGAAAAGAACAGAGGGAAATCTAAATATAAAAACTACTACTGTACACGAACGCTTCAACCTAGAAGAACTAAATTTGGTGAGCCAAGTGGGATTTGTGTACTGATCATTACCACCAAGTATCAACAAGATTGTGTGAAAAAATATTTGCTGGTATTTCGGAAACTCGTTATGTCTTAGAAGCTTGGCAACCCATCTCAATGAAAGTACTTTCCACAGTCTTTGCCTAGGGCTACTTGAAGAGGAAACAATCCATAGAGACAAAACTGAGAACTCCTTTATTTTGTCAAGTTTCAAAGAGCTACTACAAACCATGTTGGATTTAGAGTTCCAAATTCATCTATCTGTATAGGAGAGAACAGAGGGAAACCTAAATATAAATACTGCTACTGTACACGAACGCTTCAACCTAGAAGAACTAAATTTGGTGAGCCAAGTGGGTTATGTGTACTGATCGTTAGCAACAAGTATCATCAAGATTGGGTGAAAAAATATTTGCTGGTATTTCGGAAACTCGTTATTTCTTAGAAGCTTGGCAACCCCTCTCAATGAAAGTGCTTTCCACAGTCTGTGCCTAGGGCTAGTTGAAGAGGAAACAAACCATAGAAACAAAACTGAGAACTCCTTTATTTTGTCAAGTTTCAAAGAGCTATGACAAACCATGTTGGATTTAGAGTTCCAAATTCATCTATCTATATAGGAGAGAACAGAGGGAAACCTAAATATAAAAACTGCTACTGTAGACGAACGCTTCAACCTAGAAGAACAAAATTTGGTGAGCCAAGTGGGATTTGTGTACTGATCATTAGCAACAAGTATCATCATGATTGGGTGAAAAAATATTTGCTGGTATTTCGGAAACTCGTAATTTCTTAGAAGCTTGGCAACCCCTCTCAATGAAAATGCTTTTCCACAGTCTGTGCCTAGGGCTACTTGAAGAGGAAACAAACCATAGAGACAAAACTGAGAACTCCTTTATTTTGTCAAGTTTCAAAGAGCTACTACAAACCATGTTGGATTTAGAGTTCCAAATTCATCTATCTATATAGGAGAGAACAGAGGGAAACCTTAATATAAAAACTGCTACTGTAGACGAACGCTTCAACCTAGAAGAACAAAATTTCCTGAGCCAAGTGGGATTTATGTACTGATCATTAGCACCAAGTATCATCAAGATTGGGTGAAAAAATATTTGCTGGTATTTCGGAAACTCGTTATTTCTTAGAAGCTTGGCAACCCCTCTCAATGAAAGTGCTTTTCCACAGTCTGTGCCTAGGGCTACTTGAAGAGGAAAGAAACCATTGAGACAAATCTGAGACCTCCTTTATTTTGTCAAGTTCAAAGAGCTACTACAAACCATGTTGAATTTAGAGTTCCAAATTCATCTATCTATATAGGAGAGAACCGAGGGAAACGGAAATATAAAAACTGCTACTTTAGACGATCGCTTCAACCTAGAAGAACAAAATTTGGTAAGTCAAGTGGGATTTGTGTACTGATCATTAGCACCAAGTATCATCAAGATTGGGTGAAAAAATATTTGCTGGTATTTCGGAAACTCGTTATGTCTTAGAAGCTTGGCAACCCATCTCAATGAAAGTGCTTTCCACAGTCTGTGCCTAGGGCTACTTGAAGAGGAAACAAACCATAGAGACAAAACTGAGAACTCCTTTATTTTGTCAAGTTTCAAAGAGCTACTACAAACCATGTTGGATTTAGAGTTCCAAATTCATCTTTCTATATAGGAGAGAACAGAGGGAAACCTAAATCTAAAAACTGCTACTGTAGACGAACGCTTCAACCCAGAAGAAAAAATTTGGTGAACCAAGTGGGATTTGTGTACTGATCATTAGCTCCAAGTATCATCAAGATTGGGTGAAAAAATATTTGCTGGTATATCGGAAACTCGTTATTTCTTAGAAGCTTGGCAACCCCTCTCAATGAAAGTGCTTTCCACAGTCTGTGCCTAGGGCTACTTGAAGAGGAAAAAAACCATAGAGACAAAACTGAGAACTCCTTTATTTTGTCAAGTTTCAATGAGATACTACAAACCATGTTGGATTTAGAGTTCCAAATTCATCTATCTATATAGGAGAGAACCGAGGGAAACGTAAATATAAAAACTGCTACTTTAGACGATCGCTTCAACCTAGAAGAACAAAATTTGGTAAGTCAAGTGGGATTTGTGTACTGATCATTACCACCAAGTATCATCAAGATTGGGTGAAAAAATATTTGCTGGTATTTCGGAAACTCGTTATTTCTTAGATGCTTATCAACCCCTCTCAATGAAAGTGCTATTCCACAGTCTGTGCCTAGGGCTACTTTAATTGGAAACAAACCATAGAGGCAAATCTGAGAACTCCTTTATTTTGTCAAGTTTCAAAGAGCTACTACAAACCATGTTGGATTTAGAGTTCCAAATTCATCTATCTATATAGGAGAGAACAAAGGGAAACCTAAATATAAAAACTGCTACTGTAGACGAAAGCTTCAAACTAGAAGAACAAAATTTCGTGAGCCAAGTGTGATTTGTGTACTGATCATTACCACCAAGAATCATCAAAGTTGTGTGAAAAAATATTTGCTGGTATTTCGAAACTCGTTATTTCTTAGAAGCTTGGCAACCCCTCTCAATGAAAGTGCTTTTCCACAGTCTGTGCCTAGCGCTACTTGAAGAGGAAACAAACCATAGAGACAAAACTGAGACCTCCTTTATTTTGTCAAGTTTCAAAGAGCTACTACAAACCATGTTGGATTTAGAGTTCCAAATTCATCTATCTATATAGGAGAGAACAGAGAGAAACCTAAATATAAAAACTGCTACTGTAGACGAATGCTTCAACCTAGAAGAACAAAATTTGGTGAGCCAAGTGGGATTTGTGTACTGATCATTACCACCAAGTATCAGCTAGATTGTGTGTAAAAATATTTGCTGGTATTTCGGAAAGTCGTTATTTCTTAGAAGCTTGGCAACCCATCTCAATGAAAGTGCTTTCCACAGTCTGTGCCTAGGGCTACTTGAAGAGGAAACAAACCATAGAGACAAAACTGAGAACTCCTTTATTTTGTCAAGTTTCAAAGAGCTACTACAAACCATGTTGGATTTAGAGTTCCAAATTCATCTTTCTATATATGAGAGAAAAGAGGGAAACCTAAATATAAAAACTGCTACTGTAGAGGAACGCTTCAACCTAGAAGAACAAAATTTGGTGAGCCAAGTGGGATTTGTGTACTGATCATTAGCTCCAAGTATCATCAAGTTTGGGTGAAAAAATATTTGCTGGTATTTCGGAAACTCCTAATTTCTGAGAAGCTTGGCAACCCCTCTCAATGAAAGTGCTTTTCCACAGTCTGTGCTTAGGGCTACTTGAAGAGGAAACAAACCATAGAGACAAAACTGAGAACTCCTTTATTTTGTCAAGTTTCAAAGAGCTACTACAAACCATGTTGGATTTAGAGTTCCAAATTCATCTATCTATATGGGAGAGAACAGAGGGAAACCTAAATATAAAAACTGCTACTGTAGACGAATGCTTCAACCTAGAAGAACAAAATTTGGTGAGCCAAGTAGGATTTGTGTACTGATCATTACCACCAAGTATCATCAAGATTGGGTGATAAAATATTTGCTGGTATTTCGGAAACTCGTCATTTCTTAGAAGCTTGGCAACCCCTCTCAATGAAAGTGCTTTCCACAGTCTGTGCCTAGGGCTACTTGAAGTGGAAACAAACCATAGAGACAAAACTGAGAACTCCTTTATTTTGTCAAGTTTCAAAGAGCTACTACAAACCATGTTGGATTTAGAGTTCCAAATTCATCTATCTGTATAGGAGAGAACAGAGGGAAACCTAAATATAAAAACTGCTACTGTACACGAACGCTTCAACCTAGAAGAACTAAATTTGGTGAGCCAAGTGGGTTATGTGTACTGATCGTTAGCAACAAGTATCATCAAGATTGAGTGAAAAAATATTTGCTGGTATTTCGGAAACTCGTTATTTCTTGGAAGCTTGGCAACCCCTCTCAATGAAAGTGCTATTCCACAGTCTGTGCCAAGGGCTACTTTAAGAGGAAATAAACCATAGAGGCAAATCTGAGAATCCTTTATTTTGTCAAGTTTCAAAGAGTTACTACAAACCATGTTGGATTTAGAGTTCCAAATTCATCTATCTATATAGGAGAGAACAAAGGGAAACCTAAATATAAAAACTGCTGGTGTAGACGAAAGCTTCAAACTAGAAGAACAAAATTTCGTGAGCCAAGTGGGATTTGTGTACTGAACATTACCACAAAGAATCATCAAATTTGGGTGAAAAAATATTTGCTGGTATTTCGAAACTCGTTATTTCTTAGAAGCTTGGCAACCCATCTCAATGAAAGTGCTTTCCACAGTCTGTGCCTAGGGCTACTTGAAGAGGAAACAAACCATAGAGACAAAACTGAGAACTCCTTTATTTTGTCAAGTTTCAAAGAGCTACTACAAACCATGTTGGATTTAGAGTTCCAAATTCATCTTTCTATATAGGAGAGAACAGAGGGAAACCTAAATCTAAAAACTGCTACTGTAGACGAACGCTTCAACCCAGAAGAAAAAATTTGGTGAGCCAAGTGGGATTTGTGTACTGATCATTAGCTCCAAGTATCATCAAGATTGGGTGAAAAAATATTTGCTGGTATATCGGAAACTCGTTATTTCTTAGAAGCTTGGCAACCCCTCTCAATGAAAGTGCTTTCCACAGTCTGTGCCTAGGGCTACTTGAAGAGGAAACAAACCATAGAGACAAAACTGAGAACTCCTTTATTTTGTCAAGTTTCAATGAGCTACTACAAACCATGTTGGATTTAGAGTTCCAAATTCATCTATCTATATAGGAGAGAAAAAAGAGAAACCTAAATATAAAAACTGGTACTGTAGACGAACGCTTCAACCTAGAAGAACAAAATTTGGTGAGCCAAGTGGGATTTGTGTACTGATCATTACCACCAAGTATCACCAAGATTGGGTGAAAAAATATTTGCTGGTATTTCGGAAACTCGTTATTTCTTAGAAGCTTGGCAACCACTCTCAATGAAAGTGCTTTTCCACAGTCTGTGCCTAGGGATACTTGAAGAGGAAACAAACCATAGAGACAAAACTGAGAAATCCTTTATTTTGTCAAGTTTCAAAGAGCTACTACAAACCATGTTGAATTTAGAGTTCCAAATTCATCTATCTATATAGAAAAGAACAGAGGGAAATCTAAATATAAAAACTGCTACTGTACACGAACGCTTCAACCTAGAAGAACTAAATTTGGTGAGCCAAGTGGGATTTGTGTACTGATCATTACCACCAAGTATCAACAAGATTGTGTGAAAAAATATTTGCTGGTATTTCGGAAACTCGTTATGTCTTAGAAGCTTGGCAACCCATCTCAATGAAAGTACTTTCCACAGTCTTTGCCTAGGGCTACTTGAAGAGGAAACAATCCATAGAGACAAAACTGAGAACTCCTTTATTTTGTCAAGTTTCAAAGAGCTACTACAAACCATGTTGGATTTAGAGTTCCAAATTCATCTATCTGTATAGGAGAGAACAGAGGGAAACCTAAATATAAATACTGCTACTGTACACGAACGCTTCAACCTAGAAGAACTAAATTTGGTGAGCCAAGTGGGTTATGTGTACTGATCGTTAGCAACAAGTATCATCAAGATTGGGTGAAAAAATATTTGCTGGTATTTCGGAAACTCGTTATTTCTTAGAAGCTTGGCAACCCCTCTCAATGAAAGTGCTTTCCACAGTCTGTGCCTAGGGATAGTTGAAGAGGAAACAAACCATAGAAACAAAACTGAGAACTCCTTTATTTTGTCAAGTTTCAAAGAGCTATGACAAACCATGTTGGATTTAGAGTTCCAAATTCATCTATCTATATAGGAGAGAACAGAGGGAAACCTAAATATAAAAACTGCTACTGTAGACGAACGCTTCAACCTAGAAGAACAAAATTTGGTGAGCCAAGTGGGATTTGTGTACTGATCATTAGCACCAAGTATCATCATGATTGGGTGAAAAAATATTTGCTGGTATTTCGGAAACTCGTAATTTCTTAGAAGCTTGGCAACCCCTCTCAATGAAAATGCTTTTCCACAGTCTGTGGCTAGGGCTACTTGAAGAGGAAACAAACCATAGAGACAAAACTGAGAACTCCTTTATTTTGTCAAGTTTCAAAGAGCTACTACAAACCATGTTGGATTTAGAGTTCCAAATTCATCTATCTATATAGGAGAGAACAGAGGGAAACCTTAATATAAAAACTGCTACTGTAGACGAACGCTTCAACCTAGAAGAACAAAATTTGCTGAGCCAAGTGGGATTTATGTACTGATCATTAGCACCAAGTATCATCAAGATTGGGTGAAAAAATATTTGCTGGTATTTCGGAAACTCGTTATTTCTTAGAAGCTTGGCAACCCCTCTCAATGAAAGTGCTTTTCCACAGTCTGTGCCTAGGGCTACTTGAAGAGGAAAGAAACCATTGAGACAAATCTGAGACCTCCTTTATTTTGTCAAGTTCAATGAGCTACTACAAACCATGTTGGATTTAGAGTTCCAAATTCATCTATCTATATAGGAGAGAACCGAGGGAAACGTAAATATAAAAACTGCTACTTTAGACGATCGCTTCAACCTAGAAGAACAAAATTTGGTAAGTCAAGTGGGATTTGTGTACTGATCATTACCACCAAGTATCATCAAGATTGGGTGAAAAAATATTTGCTGGTATTTCGGAAACTCGTTATTTCTTAGATGCTTATCAACCCCTCTCAATGAAAGTGCTATTCCACAGTCTGTGCCTAGGGCTACTTTAATTGGAAACAAACCATAGAGGCAAATCTGAGAACTCCTTTATTTTGTCAAGTTTCAAAGAGCTACTACAAACCATGTTGGATTTAGAGTTCCAAATTCATCTATCTATATAGGAGAGAACAAAGGGAAACCTAAATATAAAAACTGCTACTGTAGACGAAAGCTTCAAACTAGAAGAACAAAATTTCGTGAGCCAAGTGTGATTTGTGTACTGATCATTACCACCAAGAATCATCAAAGTTGTGTGAAAAAATATTTGCTGGTATTTCGAAACTCGTTATTTCTTAGAAGCTTGGCAACCCCTCTCAATGAAAGTGCTTTTCCACAGTCTGTGCCTAGCGCTACTTGAAGAGGAAACAAACCATAGAGACAAAACTGAGACCTCCTTTATTTTGTCAAGTTTCAAAGAGCTACTACAAACCATGTTGGATTTAGAGTTCCAAATTCATCTATCTATATAGGAGAGAACAGAGAGAAACCTAAATATAAAAACTGCTACTGTAGACGAACGCTTCAACCTAGAAGAACAAAATTTGGTGAGCCAAGTGGGATTTGTGTACTGATCATTACCACCAAGTATCAGCTAGATTGTGTGTAAAAATATTTGCTGGTATTTCGGAAAGTCGTTATTTCTTAGAAGCTTGGCAACCCATCTCAATGAAAGTGCTTTTCACAGTCTGTGCCTAGGGCTACTTGAAGAGGAAACAAACCATAGAGACAAAACTGAGAACTCCTTTATTTTGTCAAGTTTCAAAGAGCTACTACAAACCATGTTGGATTTAGAGTTCCAAATTCATCTTTCTATATATGAGAGAAAAGAGGGAAACCTAAATATAAAAACTGCTACTGTAGAGGAACGCTTCAACCTAGAAGAACAAAATTTGGTGAGCCAAGTGGGATTTGTGTACTGATCATTAGCTCCAAGTATCATCAAGTTTGGGTGAAAAAATATTTGCTGGTATTTCGGAAACTCCTAATTTCTGAGAAGCTTGGCAACCCCTCTCAATGAAAGTGCTTTTCCACAGTCTGTGCTTAGGGCTACTTGAAGAGGAAACAAACCATAGAGACAAAACTGAGAACTCCTTTATTTTGTCAAGTTTCAAAGAGCTACTACAAACCATGTTGGATTTAGAGTTCCAAATTCATCTATCTATATGGGAGAGAACAGAGGGAAACCTAAATATAAAAACTGCTACTGTAGACGAATGCTTCAACCTAGAAGAACAAAATTTGTTGAGCCAAGTAGGATTTGTGTACTGATCATTACCACCAAGTATCATCAAGATTGGGTGATAAAATATTTGCTGGTATTTCGGAAACTCGTCATTTCTTAGAAGCTTGGCAACCCCTCTCAATGAAAGTGCTTTCCACAGTCTGTGCCTAGGGCTACTTGAAGTGGAAACAAACCATAGAGACAAAACTGAGAACTCCTTTATTTTGTCAAGTTTCAAAGAGCTACTACAAACCATGTTGGATTTAGAGTTCCAAATTCATCTATCTGTATAGGAGAGAACAGAGGGAAACCTAAATATAAAAACTGCTACTGTACACGAACGCTTCAACCTAGAAGAACTAAATTTGGTGAGCCAAGTGGGTTATGTGTACTGATCGTTAGCAACAAGTATCATCAAGATTGAGTGAAAAAATATTTGCTGGTATTTCGGAAACTCGTTATTTCTTAGAAGCTTGGCAACCCCTCTCAATGAAAGTGCTATTCCACAGTCTGTGCCAAGGGCTACTTTAAGAGGAAACAAACCATAGAGGCAAATCTGAGAATCCTTTATTTTGTCAAGTTTCAAAGAGTTACTACAAACCATGTTGGATTTAGAGTTCCAAATTCATCTATCTATATAGGAGAGAACAAAGGGAAACCTAAATATAAAAACTGCTGGTGTAGACGAAAGCTTCAAACTAGAAGAACAAAATTTCGTGAGCCAAGTGGGATTTGTGTACTGAACATTACCACAAAGAATCATCAAATTTGGGTGAAAAAATATTTGCTGGTATTTCGAAACTCGTTATTTCTTAGAGGCTTGGCAACCCATCTCAATGAAAGTGCTTTCCACAGTCTGTGCCTAGGGCTACTTGAAGAGGAAACAAACCATAGAGACAAAACTGAGAACTCCTTTATTTTGTCAAGTTTCAAAGAGCTACTACAAACCATGTTGGATTTAGAGTTCCAAATTCATCTTTCTATATAGGAGAGAGCAGAGGGAAACCTAAATCTAAAAACTGCTACTGTAGACGAACGCTTCAACCCAGAAGAAAAAATTTGGTGAGCCAAGTGGGATTTTGTACTGATCATTAGCTCCAAGTATCATCAAGATTGGGTGAAAAAATATTTACTGGTATTTCGGAAACTCGTTATTTCTTAGAAGCTTGGCAACCCCTCTCAATGAAAGTGCTTTCCACAGTCTGTGCCTAGGGCTACTTGAAGAGGAAACAATCCATAGAGACAAAACTGAGAACTCCTTTATTTTGTCAAGTTTCAATGAGCTACTACAAACCATGTTGGATTTAGAGTTCCAAATTCATCTATCTCTATAGGAGAGAAAACAGAGAAACCTAAATATAAAAACTGCTACTGTAGACGAACGCTTCAACCTAGAAGAACAAAATTTGGTGAGCCAAGTGGGATTTGTGTACTGATCATTACCACCAAGTATCACCAAGATTGGGTGAAAAAATATTTGCTGGTATTTCGGAAACTCGTTATTTCTTAGAAGCTTGGCAACCACTCTCAATGAAAGTGCTTTTCCACAGTCTGTGCCTAGGGCTACTTGAAGAGGAAACAAACCATAGAGACAAAACTGAGAACTCCTTTATTTTGTCAAGTTTCAAAGAGCTACTACAATCCATGTTGAATTTAGAGTTCCAAATTCATCTATCTATTTAGAAAAGAACAGAGGGAAATCTAAATATAAAAACTGCTACTGTACACGAACGCTTCAACCTAGAAGAACTAAATTTGGTGAGCCAAGTGGGATTTGTGTACTGATCATTACCACCAAGTATCAACAAGATTGTGTGAAAAAATATTTGCTGGTATTTCGGAAACTCGTTATGTCTTAGAAGCTTGGCAACCCATCTCAATGAAAGTGCTTTCCACAGTCTTTGCCTAGGGCTACTTGAAGAGGAAACAATCCATAGAGACAAAACTGAGAACTCCTTTATTTTGTCAAGTTTCAAAGAGCTACTACAAACCATGTTGGATTTAGAGTTCCAAATTCATCTATCTGTATAGCAGAGAACAGAGGGAAACCTAAATATAAATACTGCTACTGTACACGAACGCTTCAACCTAGAAGAACTAAATTTGGTGAGCCAAGTGGGTTATGTGTACTGATCGTTAGCAACAAGTATCATCAAGATTGGGTGAAAAAATATTTGCTGGTATTTCGGAAACTCGTTATTTCTTAGAAGCTTGGCAACCCCTCTCAATGAAAGTGCTTTCCACAGTCTGTGCCTAGGGCTAGTTGAAGAGGAAACAAACCATAGAAACAAAACTGAGAACTCCTTTATTTTGTCAAGTTTCAAAGTGCTACTACAAACCATGTTGGATTTAGAGTTCCAAATTCATCTATCTATATAGGAGAGAAAGAGGGAAACCTAAATATAAAAACTGCTACTGTAGACGAACGCTTCAACAGAGAAGAACAAAATTTGGTGAGCCAAGTGGGATTTGTGTACTGATCATTAGCACCAAGTGACATCAAGATTGGGTGAAAAAATATTTGCTGGTATTTCGGAAACTCGTAATTTCTTAGAAGCTTGGCAACCCCTCTCAATGAAACTGCTTTTCCACAGTATGTGCCTAGGGCTACTTGAAGAGGAAACAAACCATAGAGACAAAACTGAGAACTCCTTTATTTTGTCAAGTTTCAAAGAGCTACTACAAACCATGTTGGATTTAGAGTTCCAAATTCATCTATCTATATAGGAGAGAACAAAGGGAAACCTAAATATAAAAACTGCTAGTGTAGACGAAAGCTTCATACTAGAAGAACAAAATTTCGTGAGCCAAGTGGGATTTGTGTACTGAACATTACCACAAAGAATCATCAAATTTGGGTGAAAAAATATTTGCTGGTATTTCGAAACTCGTTATTTCTTAGAAGCTTGGCAACCCATCTCAATGAAAGTGCTTTCCACAGTCTGTGCCTAGGGCTACTTGAAGAGGAAACAAACCATAGAGACAAAACTGAGAACTCCTTTATTTTGTCAAGTTTCAAAGAGCTACTACAAACCATGTTGGATTTAGAGTTCCAAATTCATCTTTCTATATAGGAGAGAACAGAGGGAAACCTAAATCTAAAAACTGCTACTGTAGACGAACGCTTCAACCCAGAAGAAAAAATTTGGTGAGCCAAGTGGGATTTGTGTACTGATCATTAGCTCCAAGTATCATCAAGATTGGGTGAAAAAATATTTGCTGGTATATCGGAAACTCGTTATTTCTTAGAAGCTTGGCAACCCCTCTCAATGAAAGTGCTTTCCACAGTCTGTGCCTAGGGCTACTTGAAGAGGAAACAAACCATAGAGACAAAACTGAGAACTCCTTTATTTTGTCAAGTTTCAATGAGCTACTACAAACCATGTTGGATTTAGAGTTCCAAATTCATCTATCTATATAGGAGAGAAAAAAGAGAAACCTAAATATAAAAACTGGTACTGTAGACGAACGCTTCAACCTAGAAGAACAAAATTTGGTGAGCCAAGTGGGATTTGTGTACTGATCATTACCACCAAGTATCACCAAGATTGGGTGAAAAAATATTTGCTGGTATTTCGGAAACTCGTTATTTCTTAGAAGCTTGGCAACCACTCTCAATGAAAGTGCTTTTCCACAGTCTGTGCCTAGGGATACTTGAAGAGGAAACAAACCATAGAGACAAAACTGAGAACTCCTTTATTTTGTCAAGTTTCAAAGAGCTACTACAAACCATGTTGAATTTAGAGTTCCAAATTCATCTATCTATATAGAAAAGAACAGAGGGAAATCTAAATATAAAAACTGCTACTGTACACGAACGCTTCAACCTAGAAGAACTAAATTTGGTGAGCCAAGTGGGATTTGTGTACTGATCATTACCACCAAGTATCAACAAGATTGTGTGAAAAAATATTTGCTGGTATTTCGGAAACTCGTTATGTCTTAGAAGCTTGGCAACCCATCTCAATGAAAGTACTTTCCACAGTCTTTGCCTAGGGCTACTTGAAGAGGAAACAATCCATAGAGACAAAACTGAGAACTCCTTTATTTTGTCAAGTTTCAAAGAGCTAC
This sequence comes from Callospermophilus lateralis, assembly GCF_048772815.1. NCBI lineage: Eukaryota > Metazoa > Chordata > Mammalia > Rodentia > Sciuridae > Callospermophilus > Callospermophilus lateralis. The sequence continues at coordinate 159,934 of NW_027513307.1, read as the reverse complement.
TACAAACCATGTTGGATTTAGAGTTCCAAATTCATCTATCTGTATAGGAGAGAACAGAGGGAAACCTAAATATAAATACTGCTACTGTACACGAACGCTTCAACCTAGAAGAACTAAATTTGGTGAGCCAAGTGGGTTATGTGTACTGATCGTTAGCAACAAGTATCATCAAGATTGGGTGAAAAAATATTTGCTGGTATTTCGGAAACTCGTTATTTCTTAGAAGCTTGGCAACCCCTCTCAATGAAAGTGCTTTCCACAGTCTGTGCCTAGGGCTAGTTGAAGAGGAAACAAACCATAGAAACAAAACTGAGAACTCCTTTATTTTGTCAAGTTTCAAAGAGCTATGACAAACCATGTTGGATTTAGAGTTCCAAATTCATCTATCTATATAGGAGAGAACAGAGGGAAACCTAAATATAAAAACTGCTACTGTAGACGAACGCTTCAACCTAGAAGAACAAAATTTGGTGAGCCAAGTGGGATTTGTGTACTGATCATTAGCAACAAGTATCATCATGATTGGGTGAAAAAATATTTGCTGGTATTTCGGAAACTCGTAATTTCTTAGAAGCTTGGCAACCCCTCTCAATGAAAATGCTTTTCCACAGTCTGTGCCTAGGGCTACTTGAAGAGGAAACAAACCATAGAGACAAAACTGAGAACTCCTTTATTTTGTCAAGTTTCAAAGAGCTACTACAAACCATGTTGGATTTAGAGTTCCAAATTCATCTATCTATATAGGAGAGAACAGAGGGAAACCTTAATATAAAAACTGCTACTGTAGACGAACGCTTCAACCTAGAAGAACAAAATTTCCTGAGCCAAGTGGGATTTATGTACTGATCATTAGCACCAAGTATCATCAAGATTGGGTGAAAAAATATTTGCTGGTATTTCGGAAACTCGTTATTTCTTAGAAGCTTGGCAACCCCTCTCAATGAAAGTGCTTTTCCACAGTCTGTGCCTAGGGCTACTTGAAGAGGAAAGAAACCATTGAGACAAATCTGAGACCTCCTTTATTTTGTCAAGTTCAAAGAGCTACTACAAACCATGTTGAATTTAGAGTTCCAAATTCATCTATCTATATAGGAGAGAACCGAGGGAAACGGAAATATAAAAACTGCTACTTTAGACGATCGCTTCAACCTAGAAGAACAAAATTTGGTAAGTCAAGTGGGATTTGTGTACTGATCATTAGCACCAAGTATCATCAAGATTGGGTGAAAAAATATTTGCTGGTATTTCGGAAACTCGTTATGTCTTAGAAGCTTGGCAACCCATCTCAATGAAAGTGCTTTCCACAGTCTGTGCCTAGGGCTACTTGAAGAGGAAACAAACCATAGAGACAAAACTGAGAACTCCTTTATTTTGTCAAGTTTCAAAGAGCTACTACAAACCATGTTGGATTTAGAGTTCCAAATTCATCTTTCTATATAGGAGAGAACAGAGGGAAACCTAAATCTAAAAACTGCTACTGTAGACGAACGCTTCAACCCAGAAGAAAAAATTTGGTGAACCAAGTGGGATTTGTGTACTGATCATTAGCTCCAAGTATCATCAAGATTGGGTGAAAAAATATTTGCTGGTATATCGGAAACTCGTTATTTCTTAGAAGCTTGGCAACCCCTCTCAATGAAAGTGCTTTCCACAGTCTGTGCCTAGGGCTACTTGAAGAGGAAAAAAACCATAGAGACAAAACTGAGAACTCCTTTATTTTGTCAAGTTTCAATGAGCTACTACAAACCATGTTGGATTTAGAGTTCCAAATTCATCTATCTATATAGGAGAGAACCGAGGGAAACGTAAATATAAAAACTGCTACTTTAGACGATCGCTTCAACCTAGAAGAACAAAATTTGGTAAGTCAAGTGGGATTTGTGTACTGATCATTACCACCAAGTATCATCAAGATTGGGTGAAAAAATATTTGCTGGTATTTCGGAAACTCGTTATTTCTTAGATGCTTATCAACCCCTCTCAATGAAAGTGCTATTCCACAGTCTGTGCCTAGGGCTACTTTAATTGGAAACAAACCATAGAGGCAAATCTGAGAACTCCTTTATTTTGTCAAGTTTCAAAGAGCTACTACAAACCATGTTGGATTTAGAGTTCCAAATTCATCTATCTATATAGGAGAGAACAAAGGGAAACCTAAATATAAAAACTGCTACTGTAGACGAAAGCTTCAAACTAGAAGAACAAAATTTCGTGAGCCAAGTGTGATTTGTGTACTGATCATTACCACCAAGAATCATCAAAGTTGTGTGAAAAAATATTTGCTGGTATTTCGAAACTCGTTATTTCTTAGAAGCTTGGCAACCCCTCTCAATGAAAGTGCTTTTCCACAGTCTGTGCCTAGCGCTACTTGAAGAGGAAACAAACCATAGAGACAAAACTGAGACCTCCTTTATTTTGTCAAGTTTCAAAGAGCTACTACAAACCATGTTGGATTTAGAGTTCCAAATTCATCTATCTATATAGGAGAGAACAGAGAGAAACCTAAATATAAAAACTGCTACTGTAGACGAACGCTTCAACCTAGAAGAACAAAATTTGGTGAGCCAAGTGGGATTTGTGTACTGATCATTACCACCAAGTATCAGCTAGATTGTGTGTAAAAATATTTGCTGGTATTTCGGAAAGTCGTTATTTCTTAGAAGCTTGGCAACCCATCTCAATGAAAGTGCTTTCCACAGTCTGTGCCTAGGGCTACTTGAAGAGGAAACAAACCATAGAGACAAAACTGAGAACTCCTTTATTTTGTCAAGTTTCAAAGAGCTACTACAAACCATGTTGGATTTAGAGTTCCAAATTCATCTTTCTATATATGAGAGAAAAGAGGGAAACCTAAATATAAAAACTGCTACTGTAGAGGAACGCTTCAACCTAGAAGAACAAAATTTGGTGAGCCAAGTGGGATTTGTGTACTGATCATTAGCTCCAAGTATCATCAAGTTTGGGTGAAAAAATATTTGCTGGTATTTCGGAAACTCCTAATTTCTGAGAAGCTTGGCAACCCCTCTCAATGAAAGTGCTTTTCCACAGTCTGTGCTTAGGGCTACTTGAAGAGGAAACAAACCATAGAGACAAAACTGAGAACTCCTTTATTTTGTCAAGTTTCAAAGAGCTACTACAAACCATGTTGGATTTAGAGTTCCAAATTCATCTATCTATATGGGAGAGAACAGAGGGAAACCTAAATATAAAAACTGCTACTGTAGACGAATGCTTCAACCTAGAAGAACAAAATTTGGTGAGCCAAGTAGGATTTGTGTACTGATCATTACCACCAAGTATCATCAAGATTGGGTGATAAAATATTTGCTGGTATTTCGGAAACTCGTCATTTCTTAGAAGCTTGGCAACCCCTCTCAATGAAAGTGCTTTCCACAGTCTGTGCCTAGGGCTACTTGAAGTGGAAACAAACCATAGAGACAAAACTGAGAACTCCTTTATTTTGTCAAGTTTCAAAGAGCTACTACAAACCATGTTGGATTTAGAGTTCCAAATTCATCTATCTGTATAGGAGAGAACAGAGGGAAACCTAAATATAAAAACTGCTACTGTACACGAACGCTTCAACCTAGAAGAACTAAATTTGGTGAGCCAAGTGGGTTATGTGTACTGATCGTTAGCAACAAGTATCATCAAGATTGAGTGAAAAAATATTTGCTGGTATTTCGGAAACTCGTTATTTCTTGGAAGCTTGGCAACCCCTCTCAATGAAAGTGCTATTCCACAGTCTGTGCCAAGGGCTACTTTAAGAGGAAACAAACCATAGAGGCAAATCTGAGAATCCTTTATTTTGTCAAGTTTCAAAGAGTTACTACAAACCATGTTGGATTTAGAGTTCCAAATTCATCTATCTATATAGGAGAGAACAAAGGGAAACCTAAATATAAAAACTGCTGGTGTAGACGAAAGCTTCAAACTAGAAGAACAAAATTTCGTGAGCCAAGTGGGATTTGTGTACTGAACATTACCACAAAGAATCATCAAATTTGGGTGAAAAAATATTTGCTGGTATTTCGAAACTCGTTATTTCTTAGAAGCTTGGCAACCCATCTCAATGAAAGTGCTTTCCACAGTCTGTGCCTAGGGCTACTTGAAGAGGAAACAAACCATAGAGACAAAACTGAGAACTCCTTTATTTTGTCAAGTTTCAAAGAGCTACTACAAACCATGTTGGATTTAGAGTTCCAAATTCATCTTTCTATATAGGAGAGAACAGAGGGAAACCTAAATCTAAAAACTGCTACTGTAGACGAACGCTTCAACCCAGAAGAAAAAATTTGGTGAGCCAAGTGGGATTTGTGTACTGATCATTAGCTCCAAGTATCATCAAGATTGGGTGAAAAAATATTTGCTGGTATATCGGAAACTCGTTATTTCTTAGAAGCTTGGCAACCCCTCTCAATGAAAGTGCTTTCCACAGTCTGTGCCTAGGGCTACTTGAAGAGGAAACAAACCATAGAGACAAAACTGAGAACTCCTTTATTTTGTCAAGTTTCAATGAGCTACTACAAACCATGTTGGATTTAGAGTTCCAAATTCATCTATCTATATAGGAGAGAAAAAAGAGAAACCTAAATATAAAAACTGGTACTGTAGACGAACGCTTCAACCTAGAAGAACAAAATTTGGTGAGCCAAGTGGGATTTGTGTACTGATCATTACCACCAAGTATCACCAAGATTGGGTGAAAAAATATTTGCTGGTATTTCGGAAACTCGTTATTTCTTAGAAGCTTGGCAACCACTCTCAATGAAAGTGCTTTTCCACAGTCTGTGCCTAGGGATACTTGAAGAGGAAACAAACCATAGAGACAAAACTGAGAACTCCTTTATTTTGTCAAGTTTCAAAGAGCTACTACAAACCATGTTGAATTTAGAGTTCCAAATTCATCTATCTATATAGAAAAGAACAGAGGGAAATCTAAATATAAAAACTGCTACTGTACACGAACGCTTCAACCTAGAAGAACTAAATTTGGTGAGCCAAGTGGGATTTGTGTACTGATCATTACCACCAAGTATCAACAAGATTGTGTGAAAAAATATTTGCTGGTATTTCGGAAACTCGTTATGTCTTAGAAGCTTGGCAACCCATCTCAATGAAAGTACTTTCCACAGTCTTTGCCTAGGGCTACTTGAAGAGGAAACAATCCATAGAGACAAAACTGAGAACTCCTTTATTTTGTCAAGTTTCAAAGAGCTACTACAAACCATGTTGGATTTAGAGTTCCAAATTCATCTATCTGTATAGGAGAGAACAGAGGGAAACCTAAATATAAATACTGCTACTGTACACGAACGCTTCAACCTAGAAGAACTAAATTTGGTGAGCCAAGTGGGTTATGTGTACTGATCGTTAGCAACAAGTATCATCAAGATTGGGTGAAAAAATATTTGCTGGTATTTCGGAAACTCGTTATTTCTTAGAAGCTTGGCAACCCCTCTCAATGAAAGTGCTTTCCACAGTCTGTGCCTAGGGATAGTTGAAGAGGAAACAAACCATAGAAACAAAACTGAGAACTCCTTTATTTTGTCAAGTTTCAAAGAGCTATGACAAACCATGTTGGATTTAGAGTTCCAAATTCATCTATCTATATAGGAGAGAACAGAGGGAAACCTAAATATAAAAACTGCTACTGTAGAAGAACGCTTCAACCTAGAAGAACAAAATTTGGTGAGCCAAGTGGGATTTGTGTACTGATCATTAGCACCAAGTATCATCATGATTGGGTGAAAAAATATTTGCTGGTATTTCGGAAACTCGTAATTTCTTAGAAGCTTGGCAACCCCTCTCAATGAAAGTGGTTTTCCACAGTCTGTGGCTAGGGCTACTTGAAGAGGAAACAAACCATAGAGACAAATCTGAGAATCCTTTTTTTGTCAAGTTTCAAAGAGCTACTACAAACCATGTTGAATTTAGAGTTCCAAATTCATCTATCTATATATGAGAGAACAAAGGGAAACCTAAATATAAAAACTGCTAGTGTAGACGATCGCTTCAACCTAGAAGAACAAAATTTGGTGAGCCAAGTGGGATTTGTGTACTGATCATTAGCTCCAAGTATCATCAAGTTTGGGTGAAAAAATATTTGCTGGTATTTCGGAAACTACTAATTTCTGAGAAGCTTGGCAACCCCTCTCAATGAAAGTGCTTTTCCACAGTCTGTGCCTAGGGCTACTTGAAGAGGAAACAAACCATAGAGACAAAACTGAGAACTCCTTTATTTTGTCAAGTTTCAAAGAGCTACTACAAACCATGTTGGATTTAGAGTTCCAAATTCATCTATCTATATGGGAGAGAACAGAGGGAAACCTAAATATAAAAACTGCTACTGTAGACGAACGCTTCAACCTAGAAGAACAAAATTTGGTGAGCCAAGTAGGATTTGTGTACTGATCATTACCACCAAGTATCTTCAAGATTGGGTGAAAAAATATTTGCTGGTATTTCGGAAACTCGTTATTTCTTAGAAGCTTGGCAACCCCTCTCAATGAAAGTGCTTTCCACAGTCTGTGCCTAGGGCTACTTTAATTGGAAACAAACCATAGAGGCAAATCTGAGAACTCCTTTATTTTGTCAAGTTTCAAAGAGCTACTTCAAACCATGTTGGATTTAGAGTTCCAAATTCATCTATCTATATAGGAGAGAACAAAGGGAAACCTAAATATAAAAACTGCTACTGTAGACGAAAGCTTCAAACTAGAAGAACAAAATTTCGTGAGCCTAGTGGGATTTGTGTACTGAACATTACCACAAAGAATCATCAAATTTGGGTGAAAAAATATTTGCTGGTATTTCGAAAATCGTTATTTCTTAGAAGCTTGGCAACCCATCTCAATGAAAGTGCTTTCCACAGTCTGTGCCTAGGGCTACTTGAAGAGGAAACAAACCATAGAGAAAAAACTGAGAACTCCTTTATTTTGTCAAGTTTCAAAGAGCTACTACAAACCATGTTGGATTTAGAGTTCCAAATTCATCTATCTATAGGAGAGAACAGAGGGAAACCTAAATATAAAAACTGCTACTGTCCACGAACGCTTCAACCTAGAAGAACTAAATTTGGTGAGCCAAGTGCGAATTGTGTACTGATCATTACCACCAAGTATCATCAAGATTGGGTGAAAAAATATTTGCTGGTATTTCGGACACTCGTTATTTCTTACAAGCTTGGCAACCCCTCTCAATGAAAGTGCTATTCCATAGTCTGTGCCCAGGGCTACTTTAAGAGGAAACAAACCATAGAGGCAAATCTGAGAATCCTTTATTTTGTCAAGTTTCAAAGAGCTACTTCAAACCATGTTGGATTTAGAGTTCCAAATTCATCTATCTATATAGGAGAGAACAAAGGGAAACCTAAATATAAAAACTGCTAGTGTAGACGAAAGCTTCAAACTAGAAGAACAAAATTTCGTGAGCCAAGTGGGATTTGTGTACTTAACTTTACCACAAAGAATCATCAAATTTGGGTGAAAAAATATTTGCTGGTATTTCGAAACTCGTTATTTCTTAGAAGGTTGGCAACCCATCTCAATGAAAATGCTTTCCACAGTCTGTGCCTAGGGCTACTTGAAGAGGAAACAAACCATAGAGACAAAACTGAGAACTCCTTTATTTTGTCAAGTTTCAAAGAGCTACTACAAACCATGTTGGATTTAGAGTTCCAAATTCATCTTTCTGTATAGGAGAGAACAGAGGGAAACGTAAATCTAAAAACTGCTACTGTAGACGAACGCTTCAACCCAGAAGAACAAAATTTGGTGAGCCAAGTGGGATTTGTGTACTGATCATTAGCTCCAAGTATCATCAAGTTTGGGTGAAAAAATATTTGCTGGTATTTCGGAAACTACTAATTTCTGAGAAGCTTGGCAACCCCTCTCAATGAAAGTGCTTTTCCACAGTCTGTGCCCAGGGCTACTTGAAGAGGAAACAAACCATAGAGACAAAACTGAGAACTCCTTTATTTTGTCAAGTTTCAAAGGCTACTACAAACCATGTTGGATTTAGAGTTCCAAATTCATCTATCTATATGGGAGAGAACAGAGGGAAACCTAAATATAAAAACTGCTACTGTAGACGAACGCTTCAACCTAGAAGAACAAAATTTGGTGAGCCAAGTAGGATTTGTGTACTGATCATTACCACCAAGTATCTTCAAGATTGGGTGAAAAAATATTTGCTGGTATTTCGGAAACTCGTTATTTCTTAGAAGCTTGGCAACCCCTCTCAATGAAAGTGCTTTCCACAGTCTGTGCCTAGGGCTACTGTAATTGGAAACAAACCATAGAGGCAAATCTGAGAACTCCTTTATTTTGTCAAGTTTCAAAGAGCTACTACAAACCATGTTGGATTTAGAGTTCCAAATTCATCTATCTATATAGGAGAGAACAAAGGGAAACCTAAATATAAAAACTGCTACTGTAGACGAAAGCTTCAAACTAGAAGAACAAAATTTCGTGAGCCAAGTGTGATTTGTGTACTGATCATTACCACCAAGAATCATCAAAGTTGTGTGAAAAAATATTTGCTGGTATTTCGAAACTCGTGATTTCTTAGAAGCTTGGCAACCCTCTCAATGAAAGTGCTTTTCCACAGTGTGTGCCTAGCGCTACTTGAAGAGGAAACAAACCATAGAGACAAAACTGAGACCTCCTTTATTTTGTCAAGTTTCAAAGAGCTACTACAAACCATGTTGGATTTAGAGTTCCAAATTCATCTATCTATATAGGAGAGAACAGAGAGAAACCTAAATATAAAAACTGCTACTTTAGACGAACGCTTCAACCTAGAAGAACAAAATTTGGTGAGCCAAGTGGGATTTGTGTACTTATCATTACCACCAAGTATCAGTTAGATTGTGTGTAAAAATATTTGCTGGTATTTCGGAAAGTCGTTATTTCTTAGAAGCTTGGCAACAAATCTCAATTAAAGTGCTTTCCACAGTCTGTGCCTAGGGCTACTTGAAGAGGAAACAAACCATAGAGACAAAACTGAGAACTCCTTTATTTTGTCAAGTTTCAAAGAGCTACTACAAACCATGTTTGATTTAGAGTTCCAAATTCATCTATCTATATAGGAGAGAACAAAGGGAAAAATAAATATAAAAACTGCTAGTGTAGACGAAAGCTTCAAACTAGAAGAACAAAATTCGTGAGCCAAGTGGGATTTGTGTACTGAACATTACCACAGAGAATCATCAAATTTGGGTGAAAAAATATTTGCTGGTATTTCGAAACTCGTTATTTCTTAGAAGCTTGGCAACCCATCTCAATGAAAGTGCTTTCCAGAGTCTGTGCCTAGGGCTACTTGAAGAGGAAACAAACCATAGAGAAAAAACTGAGAACTCCTTTATTTTGTCAAGTTTCAAAGAGCTACTACAAACCATGTTGGATTTAGAGTTCCAAATTCATCTATCTATATAGGAGAGAACAGAGGGAAACCTAAATATAAAAACTGCTACTGTCCACGAACGCTTCAACCTAGAAGAAATAAATTTGGTGAGCCAAGTGCGAATTGTGTACTGATCATTACCACCAAGTATCATCAAGATTGGGTGAAAAAATATTTGCTGGTATTTCGGAAACTCGTTTTTTCTTAGAAGCTTGGCAACCCCTCTCAATGAAAGTACTTTTCCACAGTCTGTGCCTAGGGCTACTTGAAAAGGAAACAAACCATAGAGACAAATCTGAGAACTCCTTTATTTTGTCAAGTTTCAAAGAGCTACTACAAACCATGTAGGATTTAGAGTTCCAAAATCATCTATCTATATAGGAGAGAACAGAGGGAATCCTAAATATAAAAACTGCTACTGTAGACGAACGCTTCAACCTAGAAGAACAAAATTTGGTGAGCCAAGTGGGATTTGTGTACTGATCATTACCACCAACTATCATCAAGATTGGGTGAAAAAATATTTGCTGGTATTTCGGATACTCGTTATTTCTTAGAAGCTTAGCAACCCCTCTCAATGAAAGTGCTATTCCATAGTCTGTGCCCAGGGCTACTTTAAGTGGAAACAAACCATAGAGGCAAATCTGAGAATCCTTTATTTTGTCAAGTTTCAAAGAGCTACTTCAAACCATGTTGGATTTAGAGTTCCAAATTCATCTATATATATAGGAGAGAACAAAGGGAAACCTAAATATAAAAACTGCTAGTGTAGACGAAAGCTTCAAACTAGAAGAACAAAATTTCGTGAGCCAAGTGGGATTTGTGTACTGAACATTACCACAAAGAATCATCAAATTTGGGTGAAAAAATATTTGCTTTTATTTCGAAACTCGTTATTTCTTAGAAGCTTGGCAACCCATCTCAATGAAAATGCTTTCCACAGTCTGTGCCTAGGGCTACTTGAAGAGGAAACAAACCATAGAGACAAAACTGAGAACTCCTTTATTTTGTCAAGTTTCAAAGAGCTACTAGAAACCATGTTGGATTTAGAGTTCCAAATTCATCTTTCTGTATAGGAGAGAACAGAGGGAAACCTAAATCTAAAAACTGCTACTGTAGACGAACGCTTCAACCCAGAAGAACAAAATTTGGTGAGCCAAGTTGGATGTGTGTACTGATCATTAGCTCCAAGTATCATCAAGATTGGGTGAAAAAATATTTGCTGGTATTTCGGAAACTCTTAATTTCTTAGAAACTTTTCAACCCCTCTCAATGAAAGTGCTTTTCCACAGTCTGTACCTAGGGCTACTTGAAGAGGAAACAAACCATAGAGACAAAACTGAGAACTCCTTTATTTTGTCAAGTTTCAAAAAGCTACTACAAACCATGTTGGATTTAGAGTTCCAAATTCATCTATCTATATGGGAGAGAACAGAGGGAATCCTAAATATAAAAACTGCTACTGTAGACGAACGCTTCAACTTGGAAGAACAAAATTTGGTGAGCCAAGTAGGATTTGTGTACTGATCATTACCACCAAGTATCATGAAGATTGGGTGAAAAAATATTTGCTGGTATTTCGGAAACTCGTTATTTCTTAGAAGCTTGTGAACCCCTCTCAATGAAAGTGCTTTTCCACAGTCTGTGCCTAGGGCTACTTGAACAGGAAACAAACCATAGAGACAAAACTGAGAACTCCTTTATTTTTTCAAGTTTCAAAGAGCTACTACAAACCATGTTGGATTTAGAGTTCCAAATTCATCTATCTGTATAGGAGAGAACAGAGGGAAACCTAAATATAAAAACTGCTACTGTAAACGAACGCTTCAACCTAGAAGAACTAAATTTGGTGAGCCAAGTGGGTTATGTGTACTGATCGTTAGCAACAAGTATCATCAAGATTGGGTGAAAAAATATTTGCTGGTATTTCGGAAACTCGTTATTTCTTAGAAGCTTGGCAACCCCTCTCAATGAAAGTGCTTTCCACAGTCTGTGCCTAGGGCTACTTGAAGAGGAAACAAACCATAGAGACAAAACTGAGAACTCCTTTATTTTGTCAAGTTTCAAAGAGCTACTACAAACCATGTTGGATTTAGAGTTCCAAATTCATCTATCTATATAGGAGAGAACAGAGGGAAACCTAAATATAAAAACTGCTAGTGTAGACGAAAGCTTCAAACTAGAAGAACAAAATTTCGTGAGCCAAGTGGGATTTGTGTACTGAACATTACCACAAAGAATCATCAAATTTGGGTGAAAAAATATTTGCTGGTATTTGGAAACTCGTTTTTTCTTAGAAGCTTGGCAACCCCTCTCAATGAAAGTACTTTTCCACAGTCTGTGCCTAGGGCTACTTGAAAAGGAAACAAAACATAGAGACAAATCTGAGAACTCCTTTATTTTGTCAAGTTTCAAAGAGCTACTACAAACCATGTAGGATTTAGAGTTCCAAATTCATCTATCTATATATGAGAGAACAGAGGGAATCCTAAATATAAAAACTGCTACTGTAGACGAACGCTTCAACCTAGAAGAACAAAATTTGGTGAGCCAAGTGGGATTTGTGTACTGATCATTACCACCAACGATCATCAAGATTGGGTGAAAAAATATTTGCTGGTATTTCGGATACTCGTTATTTCTTAGAAGCTTGGCAACCCATCTCAATGAAAATGCTTTCCATAGTCTGTGCCTAGGGCTACTTGAAGAGGAAACAAACCATAGAGACAAAACTGAGAACTCCTTTATTTTGTCAAGTTTCAAAGAGCTACTACAAACCATGTTGGATTTAGAGTTCTAAATTCATCTTTCTGTATAGGAGAGAACAGAGGGAAACCTAAATCTAAAAACTGCTACTGTAGACGAACACTTCAACCCAGAAGAACAAAATTTGGTGAGCCAAGTTGGATTTGTGTACTGATCATTAGCTCCAAGTATCATCACGATTGGGTGAAAAAATATTTGCTGGTATTTCGGAAACTCTTAATTTCTTAGAAACTTTTCAACCCCTCTCAATGAAAGTGGTTTTCCACAGTCTGTGCCTAGGGCTACTTGAAGAGGAAACAAACCATAGAGACAAAACTGAGAACTCCTTTATTTTGTCAAGTTTCAAAGAGCTACTACAAACCATGTTGGATTTAGAGTTCCAAATTCATCTATCTGTATAGGAGAGAACAGAGGGAAACCTAAATATAAAAACTGCTACTGTAGACGAACGCTTCAACCTAAAAGAACAAAATTTGGTGAGCCAAGTGGGATTTGTGTACTGATCATTACCACCAAGTATCATCAAGATTGGGTGAAAAAATATTTGCCGGTATTTCGGAAACTCGTTATTTCTTAGAAGCTTGACAACCCCTCTCAATGAAAGTGCTTTCCACAGTCTGTGCCTAGGCCTACTTGAAGAGGAAACAAACCATGGAGACAAATCTGAGACCTCCTTTATTTTGTAAAGTTTCAAAGAGCTACTACAAACCATGTTGGATTTAGAGTTCCAAATTCATCTATCTGTATAGGAGAGAACAGAGGGAAACCTAAATATAAAAACTGCTACTGTAGACGAACGCTTCAACCTAAAAGAACAAAATTGGTGAGCCAAGTGGGATTTGTGTACTGATCATTACCACCAAGTATCATCAAGATTGGGTGAAAAAATATTTGCTGGTATTTCAGAAACTCGTTATTCTTAGAAGCTTGGCAACCCCTCTCAATAAAAGTGCTTTTCCACAGTCTGTGCCTAGGGCTACTTGAAGAGGAAACAAACCATAGAGACAAATCTGAGAACTCCATTATTTTGTCAAGTTTCAAAGAGCTACTACAAACCATGTTGGATTTAGAGTTCCAAATTCATCTATCTATATAGGAGAGAACAGAGGGAAACATAAATATAAAAACTGCTACTGTACACGAACGCTTCAACCTAGAAGAACTAAATTTCATGAGCCAAGTGGGATTTGTGTACTGATCATTACCACCAAGTATCGCAAGATTGTGTGAAAAAATATTTGCTGGTATTTCGGAAACTCGTTATTTCTTTGAAGGTTGGGAACCCCTCTCAATGAAAGTGCTTTTCCACAGTCTGTGCCTAGGGCTACTTGAAGAGGAAACAAACCATAGAGACAAATCTGAGATATCCTTTATTTTGTCAAGTTTCAAAGAGCTACTACAAACCATGTTGGATTTAGAGTTCCAAATTCATCTATCTATATGGGAGAGAACAGAGGGAAACCTAAATATAAAAACTGCTACTGTAGACGAACGCTTCAACCTAGAAGAACAAAATTTGGTGAGCCAAGTAGGATTTGTGTACTGATCATTACCACCAAGTATCTTCAAGATTGGGTGAAAAAATATTTGCTGGTATTTCGGAAACTCGTTATTTCTTAGAAGCTTGGCAACCCCTCTCAATGAAAGTGCTTTCCACAGTCTGTGCCTAGGGCTATTTTAATTGGAAACAAACCATAGAGGCAAATCTGAGAACTCCTTTATTTTGTCAAGTTTCAAAGAGCTACTACAAACCATGTTGGATTTAGAGTTCCAAATTCATCTATCTATATAGGAGAGAACAAAGGGAAACCTAAATATAAAAACTGCTACTGTAGACGAAAGCTTCAAACTAGAAGAACAAAATTTCGTGAGCCAAGTGTGATTTGTGTACTGATCATTACCACCAAGAATCATCAAAGTTGTGTGAAAAAATATTTGCTGGTATTTCGAAACTCGTGATTTCTTAGAAGCTTGGCAACCCTCTCAATGAAAGTGCTTTTCCACAGTGTGTGCCTAGCGCTACTTGAAGAGGAAACAAACCATAGAGACAAAACTGAGACCTCCTTTATTTTGTCAAGTTTCAAAGAGCTACTACAAACCATGTTGGATTTAGAGTTCCAAATTCATCTATCTATATAGGAGAGAACAGAGAGAAACCTAAACATAAAAACTGCTACTTTAGACGAACGCTTCAACCTAGAAGAACAAAATTTGGTGAGCCAAGTGGGATTTGTGTACTTATCATTACCACCAAGTATCAGTTAGATTGTGTGTAAAAATATTTGCTGGTATTTCGGAAAGTCGTTATTTCTTAGAAGCTTGGCAACCCATCTCAATGAAAGTGCTTTCCACAGTCTGTGCCTAGGGCTACTTGAAGAGGAAACAAACCATACAGACAAAACTGAGAACTCCTTTATTTTGTCAAGTTTCAAAGAGCTACTACAAACCATGTTGGATTTAGAGTTCCAAATTCATCTATCTTTATAGGAGAGAACAAAGGGAAACCTAAATATAAAAACTGCTAGTGTAGATGAAAGCTTCAAACTAGAAGAACAAAATTCGTGAGCCAAGTGGGATTTGTGTACTGAACATTACCACAAAGAATCATCAAATTTGGGTGAAAAAATATTTGCTGGTATTTCGAAACTCGTTATTTCTTAGAAGCTTGGCAACCCATCTCAATGAAAGTGCTTTCCAGAGTCTGTGCCTAGGGCTACTTGAAGAGGAAACAAACCATAGAGAAAAAACTGAGAACTCCTTTATTTTGTCAAGTTTCAAAGAGCTACTACAAACCATGTTGGATTTAGAGTTCCAAATTCATCTATCTATATAGGAGAGAACAGAGGGAAACCTAAATATAAAAACTGCTACTGTCCACGAACGCTTCAACCTAGAAGAAATAAATTTGGTGAGCCAAGTGCGAATTGTGTACTGATCATTACCACCAAGTATCATCAAGATTGGGTTAAAAAATATTTGCTGGTATTTCGGAAACTCGTTTTTTCTTAGAAGCTTGGCAACCCCTCTCAATGAAAGGACTTTTCCACAGTCTGTGCCTAGGGCTACTTGAAAAAAAAACAAACCATAGAGACAAATCTGAGAACTCCTTTATTTTGTCAAGTTTCAAAGAGCTACTACAAACCATGTAGGATTTAGAGTTCCAAATTCATCTATCTATATATGAGAGAACAGAGGGAATCCTAAATATAAAAACTGCTACTGTAGACGAACGCTTCAACCTAGAAGAACAAAATTTGGTGAGCCAAGTGGGATTTGTGTACTGATCATTACCACCAACTATCATCAAGATTGGGTGAAAAAATATTTGCTGGTATTTCGGATACTCGTTATTTCTTAGAAGCTTAGCAACCCCTCTCAATGAAAGTGCTATTCCATAGTCTGTGCCCAGGGCTACTTTAAGAGGAAACAAACCATAGAGGCAAATCTGAGAATCCTTTATTTTGTCAAGTTTCAAAGAGCTACTTCAAACCATGTTGGATTTAGAGTTCCAAATTCATCTATCTATATAGGAGAGAACAAAGGGAAACCTAAATATAAAAACTGCTAGTGTAGACGAAAGCTTCAAACTAGAAGAACAAAATTTCGTGAGCCAAGTGGGATTTGTGTACTGAACATTACCACAAAGAATCATCAAATTTGGGTGAAAAAATATTTGCTTTTATTTCGAAACTCGTTATTTCTTAGAAGCTTGGCAACCCATCTCAATGAAAATGCTTTCCACAGTCTGTGCCTAGGGCTACTTGAAGAGGAAACAAACCATAGAGACAAAACTGAGAACTCCTTTATTTTGTCAAGTTTCAAAGAGCTACTAGAAACCATGTTGGATTTAGAGTTCCAAATTCATCTTTCTGTATAGGAGAGAACAGAGGGAAACCTAATCTAAAAACTGCTACTGTAGACGAACGCTTCAACCCAGAAGAACAAAATTTGGTGAGCCAAGTTGGATTTGTGTACTGATCATTAGCTCCAAGTATCATCAAGATTGGGTGAAAAAATATTTGCTGGTATTTCGGAAACTCTTAATTTCTTAGAAACTTTTCAACCCCTCTCAATGAAAGTGCTTTTCCACAGTCTGTGCCTAGGGCTACTTGAAGAGGAAACAAACCATAGAGACAAAACTGAGAACTCCTTTATTTTGTCAAGTTTCAAAAAGCTACTACAAACCATGTTGGATTTAGAGTTCCAAATTCATCTATCTATATGGGAGAGAACAGAGGGAATCCTAAATATAAAAACTGCTACTGTAGACGAACGCTTCAACTTGGAAGAACAAAATTTGGTGAGCCAAGTAGGATTTGTGTACGGATCATTACCACCAAGTATCATCAAGATTGGGTGAAAAAATATTTGCTGGTATTTCGGAAACTCGTTATTTCTTAGAAGCTTGTGAACCCCTCTCAATGAAAGTGCTTTTCCACAGTCTGTGCCTAGGGCTACTTGAACAGGAAACAAACCATAGAGACAAAACTGAGAACTCCTTTATTTTGTCAAGTTTCAAAGAGCTACTACAAACCATGTTGGATTTAGAGTTCCAAATTCATCTATCTGTATAGGAGAGAACAGAGGGAAACCTAAATAAAAAAACTGCTACTGTACACGAACGCTTCAACCTAGAAGAACTAAATTTGGTGAGCCAAGTGGGTTATGTGTACTGATCGTTAGCAACAAGTATCATCAAGATTGGGTGAAAAAATATTTGCTGGTATTTCGGAAACTCGTTATTTCTTAGAAGCTTCTCAACCCCTCTCAATGAAAGTGCTTTCCACAGTCTGTGCCTAGGGCTACTTGAAGAGGAAACAAACCATAGAGACAAAACTGAGAACTCCTTTATTTTGTCAAGTTTCAAAGAGCTACTACAAACCATGTTGGATTTAGAGTTCCAAATTCATCTATCTATATAGGAGAGAACAGAGGGAATCCTAAATATAAAAACTGCTAGTGTGGACGAAAGCTTCAAACTAGAAGAACAAAATTTCGTGAGCCAAGTGGGATTTATGTACTGAACATTACCACAAAGAATCATCAAATTTGGGTGAAAAAATATTTGCTGGTATTTCGAAACTCGTTATCTTAGAAGCTTGGCAACCCATCTCAATGAAATTGCTTTCCACAGTCTGTGCCTAGGGCTACTTGAAGAGGAAACAAACCATAGAGACAAAACTGAGAACTCCTTTATTTTGTCAAGTTTCAAAGAGCTACTACAAACCATGTTGGATTTAGAGTTCCAAATTCATCTATCTATATAGGAGAGAACAGAGGGAAACCTAAATATAAAAACTGCTACTGTACACGAACGCTTCAACCTAGAAGAACTAAATTTGGTGAGCCAAGTGCGAATTGTGTACTGATCATTACCACCAAGTATCATCAAGATTGGGTGAAAAAATATGTGCTGGTATTTCGGAAACTCGTTTTTTCTTAGAAGCTTGGCAACCCCTCTCAATGAAAGTACTTTTCCACAGTCTGTGCCTAGGGCTACTTGAAAAGGAAACAAAACATAGAGACAAATCTGAGAACTCCTTTATTTTGTCAAGTTTCAAAGAGCTACTACAAACCATGTTGGATTTAGAGTTCTAAATTCATCTTTCTGTATAGGAGAGAACAGAGGGAAACCTAAATCTAAAAACTGCTACTGTAGACGAACGCTTCAACCCAGAAGAACAAAATTTGGTGAGCCAAGTTGGATTTGTGTACTATTCATTAGCTCCAAGTATCATCAAGATTGGGTGAAAAAATATTTGCTGGTATTTCGGAAACTCTTAATTTCTTAGAAACTTTTCAACCCCTCTCAATGAAAGTGCTTTTCCACAGTCTGTGCCTAGGGCTACTTGAAGAGGAAACAAACCATAGAGACAAAACTGAGAACTCCTTTATTTTGTCAAGTTTCAAAGAGCTACTACAAACCATGTTGGATTTAGAGTTCCAAATTCATCTATCTGTATAGGAGAGAACAGAGGGAAACCTAAATATAAAAACTGCTACTGTACACGAACGCTTCAACCTAGAAGAACTAAATTTGGTGAGCCAAGTGGGTTATGTGTACTGATCGTTAGCAACAAGTATCATCAAGATTGGGTGAAAAAATATTTGCTGGTATTTCGGAAACTCGTTATTTCTTAGAAGCTTGGCAACCCCTCTCAATGAAAGTGCTTTCCACAGTCTGTGCCTAGGGCTACTTGAAGAGGAAACAAACCATAGAGACAAAACTGAGAACTCTTTATTTTGTCAAGTTTCAAAGAGCTACTACAAACCATGTTGGATTTAGTGTTCCAAATTCATCTATCAATATAGGAGAGAACAGAGGGAAACCTAAATATAAAAACTGCTACTGTAGACGAACGCTTCAACCTAGAAGAACAAAATTTGGTGAGCCAAGTGGGATTTGTGTACTGATCATTACCACCAAGTATCATCAAGATTGGGTGAAAAAATATTTGCCGGTATTTCGGAAACTCGTTATTTCTTAGAAGCTTGGCAACCCCTCTCAATGAAAGTGCTTTTCCACAGTATGTGCCTAGGGCTACTTGAAGAGGAAACAAACCATGGAGACAAATCTGAGACCTCCTTTATTTTGTCAAGTTTCAAAGAGCTACTACAAACCATGTTGGATTTAGAGATCCAAATTCATCTATCTATATAGGAGAGAACAGAGGGAAACCTAAATATAAAAACTGCTACTGTAGACGAACTCATCAACCTAAAAGAACAAAATTTGGTGAGCCAAGTGGGATTTGTGTACTGATCATTACCACCAAGTATCATCAAGATTGGGTGAAAAAATATTTGCCGGTATTTCGGAAACTCGTTATTTCTTAGAAGCTTGACAACCCCTCTCAATGAAAGTGCTTTCCACAGTCTGTGCCTAGGCCTACTTGAAGAGGAAACAAACCATGGAGACAAATCTGAGACCTCCTTTATTTTGTAAAGTTTCAAAGAGCTACTACAAACCATGTTGGATTTAGAGTTCCAAGTTCATCTATCTGTATAGGAGAGAACAGAGGGAAACCTAAATATAAAAACTGCTACTGTAGACGAACGCTTCAACCTAAAAGAACAAAATTTGGTGAGCCAAGTGGGATTTGTGTACTGATCATTACCACCAAGTATCATCAAGATTGGGTGAAAAAATATTTGATGTTATTTCAGAAACTCGTTATTCTTAGAAGCTTGGCAACCCCTCTCAATGAAAGTGCTTTTCCACAGTCTGTGCCTAGGGCTACTTGAAGAGGAAACAAACCATAGAGACAAATCTGAGAACTCCATTATTTTGTCAAGTTTCAAAGAGCTACTACAAACCATGTTGGATTTAGAGTTCCAAATTCATCTATCTATATAGGAGAGAACAGAGGGAAACATAAATATGAAAACTGCTACTGTACACGAACGCTTCAACCTAGAAGAACTAAATTTCATGAGCCAAGTGGGATTTGTGTACTGATCATTACCACCAAGTATCAACAAGATTGTGTGAAAAAATATTTGCTGGTATTTCGGAAACTCGTTATTTCTTTAAAGGTTGGGAACCCCTCTCAATGAAAGTGCTTTTCCACAGTCTGTGCCTAGGGCTACTTGAAGAGGAAACAAACCATAGAGACAAATCTGAGAACTCCTTTATTTTGTCAAGTTTCAAAGAGCTACTACAAACCATGTTGGATTTAGTGTTCGAAATTCATCTATCTATATAGGAGTGAACAAAGAGAAACCTAAATATAAAAACTGCTACTGTAGACGAACGCTTCAACCTAGAAGACCAAAATATGGTGAGCCAAGTGGGATTTGTATACTAATCATTACCACCAAGTATCATCAAGATTGGGTGAAAAAATATTCGCTGGTATTTCGGAAACTCGTTATTTCTTAGAAGCTTGGCAACCCCTCTCAATGAAAGTGCTTTTCCACAGTCTGTGCCTAGGGCTACTTGAACAGGAAACAAACCATAGAGACAAATCTGAGAACTCCTTTATTTTGTCAAGTTTCAAAGAGCTACTACAAACCATGTTGGATTTAGAGTTCCAAATTCATCTATCTATATAGGAGAGAACAGAAGGAAACCTAAATATAAAAACTGCTAATGTACACGAACGCTTCTACCTAGAAGAACTAAATTTGGTGAGCCAAGTGGGATTTGTGTACTGATCATTACCACGAAGTATCAACAAGATTGTGTGAAAAAATATTTGCTGGTATTTCGGAAACGCGTTATTTCTTAGAAGCTTGGCAACCCATCTCAATGAAAGTGCTTTCCACAGTGTGCCTAGGGCTACTTGAAGAGGAAACAATCCAAGGAGACAAAACTGAGAAATCCTTTATTTTGTCAAGTTTCAAAGAGCTATACAAACCATGTTGGATTTAGAGTTCCAAATTCATCTATCTATATATGAGAGAACAGAGTGAAACCTAAATATAAAAACTGCTACTGTAGACGAACGCTTCAACCTAGAAGAACAAAATTTGGTGAGCCAAGTGGGATTTGTGTACTGATCATTACCACCAAGTATCATCAAGATTGGGTGAAAAAATATTTGCTGGTATTTCAGAGACTCGTTATTTCTTAGAAGATTGGCAACCCCTCTCAATGAAAGTGCTTTTCCACAGTCTTTGACTAGGGCTACTTGAAGAGGAAACAAACCATAGAGACAAATCTGAGAACTCCTTTTTTTTTGTCAAGTTTCAACAAGCTACTACAAACCATGTTGGATTTAGAGTTCCAAATTCATCTATCTATATAGCAGAGAACAGAGGGAAACCTAAATATAAAAACTGCTACTGTACATGAACGCTTCAACCTAGAAGAACTAAATTTGGTGAGCCAAGTGGGTTTTGTGTACTGATCATTACCACCAAGTATCAACAAGATTGTGTTAAAAAATTTTTGCTGGTATTTCGGAAACTCGTTATTTCTTAGAAGCTTGGCAACCCATCTCAATGAAAGTGCTTTCCACAGTCTGTGCCTAGGGCTACTTGAAGAGGAAACAATCCATAGAGACAAAACTGAGAACTCCTTTATTTTGTCAAGTTTCAAAGAGCTGCTACAAACCATGTTGGATTTAGAGTTCCAAATTCATCTATTTATGGGAGAGAACAGAGGGAAACCTAAATGTAAAAACTGCTACTGTAGACGAACGCTTCAACCTAGAAGAACAAAATTTGGTGAGCCAAGTGGGATTTGTGTACTGATCATTACCACCAAGTATCATCAAGATTGGGTGAAAAAATATTTGCTGGTATTTCGGAAACTCGTAATTTCTTAGAAGCTTGGCAACCCCTCTCAATGAAAGTGCTTTTCCACAGTCTGTGCCTAGGGCTACTTGAAGAGGAAACAAACCATAGAGACAAAACTGAGAACTCCTTTATTTTGTCAAGTTACAAAGAGCTACTACAAACCATGTTGGATTTAGAGTTCCAAATTCATCTATCTATATAGGAGAGAACAGAGAGAAACCTAAATATAAAAACTGCTACTGTAGACGAACGCTTCATCCTAGAAGAACAAAATTTGGTTAGCCAAGTGGGATTTGTGTACTGATCATTACCACCAAGTATCATCAAGATTGAGGGAAAAAATATTTGCTGGTATTTCGGAAACTCGTTATTTCTTAGAAGCTTGGCAACCCATCTCAATGAAAGTGCTTTCCACAGTCTGTGCCCAGGGCTACTTGAAGAGGAAACAAACCATAGAGACAAAACTGAGAACTCCTTTATTTTGTCAAGTTTCAAAGAGCTACTACAAACCATGTTTTATTTAGAGTTCCAAATTCATCTATCTATATAGGAGAGAACAGAGGGAAACCTAAATATAAAAACTGCTACTGTAGTCGAACTCATCAACCTAAAAGAACAAAATTTGGTGAGCCAAGTGGGATTTGTGTACTGATCATTACCACCAAGTATCATCAAGATTGGGTGAAAAAATATTTGCCGGTATTTCGGAAACTCGTTATTTCTTAGAAGCTTGGCAACCCCTCTCAATGAAAGTGCTTTTCCACAGTATGTGCCTAGGGCTACTTGAAGAGGAAACAAACCATGGAGACAAATCTGAGACCTCCTTTATTTTGTCAAGTTTCAAAGAGCTACTACAAACCATGTTGGATTTAGAGATCCAAATTCATCTATCTATATAGGAGAGAACAGAGGGAAACCTAAATATAAAAACTGCTACTGTAGACGAACTCATCAACCTAAAAGAACAAAATTTGGTGAGCCAAGTGGGATTTGTGTACTGATCATTACCACCAAGTATCATCAAGATTGGGTGAAAAAATATTTGCCGGTATTTCGGAAACTCGTTATTTCTTAGAAGCTTGACAACCCCTCTCAATGAAAGTGCTTTCCACAGTCTGTGCCTAGGCCTACTTGAAGAGGAAACAAACCATGGAGACAAATCTGAGACCTCCTTTATTTTGTAAAGTTTCAAAGAGCTACTACAAACCATGTTGGATTTAGAGTTCCAAGTTCATCTATCTGTATAGGAGAGAACAGAGGGAAACCTAAATATAAAAACTGCTACTGTAGACGAACGCTTCAACCTAAAAGAACAAAATTTGGTGAGCCAAGTGGGATTTGTGTACTGATCATTACCACCAAGTATCATCAAGATTGGGTGAAAAAATATTTGATGTTATTTCAGAAACTCGTTATTCTTAGAAGCTTGGCAACCCCTCTCAATGAAAGTGCTTTTCCACAGTCTGTGCCTAGGGCTACTTGAAGAGGAAACAAACCATAGAGACAAATCTGAGAACTCCATTATTTTGTCAAGTTTCAAAGAGCTACTACAAACCATGTTGGATTTAGAGTTCCAAATTCATCTATCTATATAGGAGAGAACAGAGGGAAACATAAATATGAAAACTGCTACTGTACACGAACGCTTCAACCTAGAAGAACTAAATTTCATGAGCCAAGTGGGATTTGTGTACTGATCATTACCACCAAGTATCAACAAGATTGTGTGAAAAAATATTTGCTGGTATTTCGGAAACTCGTTATTTCTTTAAAGGTTGGGAACCCCTCTCAATGAAAGTGCTTTTCCACAGTCTGTGCCTAGGGCTACTTGAAGAGGAAACAAACCATAGAGACAAATCTGAGAACTCCTTTATTTTGTCAAGTTTCAAAGAGCTACTACAAACCATGTTGGATTTAGTGTTCGAAATTCATCTATCTATATAGGAGTGAACAAAGAGAAACCTAAATATAAAAACTGCTACTGTAGACGAACGCTTCAACCTAGAAGACCAAAATATGGTGAGCCAAGTGGGATTTGTATACTAATCATTACCACCAAGTATCATCAAGATTGGGTGAAAAAATATTCGCTGGTATTTCGGAAACTCGTTATTTCTTAGAAGCTTGGCAACCCCTCTCAATGAAAGTGCTTTTCCACAGTCTGTGCCTAGGGCTACTTGAACAGGAAACAAACCATAGAGACAAATCTGAGAACTCCTTTATTTTGTCAAGTTTCAAAGAGCTACTACAAACCATGTTGGATTTAGAGTTCCAAATTCATCTATCTATATAGGAGAGAACAGAAGGAAACCTAAATATAAAAACTGCTAATGTACACGAACGCTTCTACCTAGAAGAACTAAATTTGGTGAGCCAAGTGGGATTTGTGTACTGATCATTACCACGAAGTATCAACAAGATTGTGTGAAAAAATATTTGCTGGTATTTCGGAAACGCGTTATTTCTTAGAAGCTTGGCAACCCATCTCAATGAAAGTGCTTTCCACAGTGTGCCTAGGGCTACTTGAAGAGGAAACAATCCAAGGAGACAAAACTGAGAAATCCTTTATTTTGTCAAGTTTCAAAGAGCTATACAAACCATGTTGGATTTAGAGTTCCAAATTCATCTATCTATATATGAGAGAACAGAGTGAAACCTAAATATAAAAACTGCTACTGTAGACGAACGCTTCAACCTAGAAGAACAAAATTTGGTGAGCCAAGTGGGATTTGTGTACTGATCATTACCACCAAGTATCATCAAGATTGGGTGAAAAAATATTTGCTGGTATTTCAGAGACTCGTTATTTCTTAGAAGATTGGCAACCCCTCTCAATGAAAGTGCTTTTCCACAGTCTTTGACTAGGGCTACTTGAAGAGGAAACAAACCATAGAGACAAATCTGAGAACTCCTTTTTTTTTGTCAAGTTTCAACAAGCTACTACAAACCATGTTGGATTTAGAGTTCCAAATTCATCTATCTATATAGCAGAGAACAGAGGGAAACCTAAATATAAAAACTGCTACTGTACATGAACGCTTCAACCTAGAAGAACTAAATTTGGTGAGCCAAGTGGGTTTTGTGTACTGATCATTACCACCAAGTATCAACAAGATTGTGTTAAAAAATTTTTGCTGGTATTTCGGAAACTCGTTATTTCTTAGAAGCTTGGCAACCCATCTCAATGAAAGTGCTTTCCACAGTCTGTGCCTAGGGCTACTTGAAGAGGAAACAATCCATAGAGACAAAACTGAGAACTCCTTTATTTTGTCAAGTTTCAAAGAGCTGCTACAAACCATGTTGGATTTAGAGTTCCAAATTCATCTATTTATGGGAGAGAACAGAGGGAAACCTAAATGTAAAAACTGCTACTGTAGACGAACGCTTCAACCTAGAAGAACAAAATTTGGTGAGCCAAGTGGGATTTGTGTACTGATCATTACCACCAAGTATCATCAAGATTGGGTGAAAAAATATTTGCTGGTATTTCGGAAACTCGTTATTTCTAAGAAGCTTGGAAACCCCTCTCAATGAAAGTGCTTTCCACAGTCTGTGCCTAGGGCTACTTTAAGAGGAAACAAACCATAGAGACAAATCTGAGACGTCCTTTATTTTGTCAAGTTTCAAAGAGCTACTACAAACCATGTTGGATTTAGAGTTCCAAATTCATTTATCTATATAGGAGAGAACAGAGGAAAACCTAAATATAAAAACTGCTACTGTACACGAATGCTTCATCCTAGATTAACAAAAATTGGTTAGCCAAGTGGGATTTGTGTGCTGATCATTACCACCAAGTATCATCAAGTTTGGGTGAAAAAATAATTGCTGGTATTTCAATCTCTATATTTCTTAGAAGCTTGGCAAACCATCTCAATGAAAGTGCTTTTCCACAGTCTGTTCCTAGGGCTACTTGAAAAGGAAACAAACCAGAGAGACAAAACTGAGAACTCCTTTATTTTGTCAAGTTTCAAAGAGCTACTACAAACCATGTTGGATTTAGAGTTCCAAATTCATTTATCTATATAGGAGAGAACAGAGGAAAACCTAAATATAAAAACTGCTACTGTACACGAATGCTTCATCCTAGATTAACAAAAATTGGTTAGCCAAGTGGGATTTGTGTGCTGATCATTACCACCAAGTATCATCAAGTTTGGGTGAAAAAATAATTGCTGGTATTTCAATCTCTATATTTCTTAGAAGCTTGGCAAACCATCTCAATGAAAGTGCTTTTCCACAGTCTGTTCCTAGGGCTACTTGAAAAGGAAACAAACCAGAGAGACAAAACTGAGAACTCCTTTATTTTGTCAAGTTTCAAAGAGCTACTACAAACCATGTTGGATTTAGAGTTCCAAATTCATCTATCTGTATAGGAGAGAACAGAGAGAAACCTAAATATAAAAACTGCTACTGTACACGAATGCTTCATCCTAGATTAACAAAAATTGGTTAGCCAAGTGGGATTTGTGGGCTGATCATTACCACCAAGTATCATCAAGTTTGGGTGAAAAAATAATTGCTGGTATTTCAATCTCTATATTTCTTAGAAGCTTGGCAAACCATCTCAATGAAAGTGCTTTTCCACAGTCTGTTCCTAGGGCTACTTGAAAAGGAAACAAACCAGAGAGACAAATCTGAGAACTCCTTTATTTTGTCAAGTTTCAAAGAGCTACTACAAACCATGTAGGATTTAGAGTTCCAAATTCATCTATCTATATATGAGAGAACAGAGGGAATCCTAAATATAAAAACTGCTACTGTAGACGAACGCTTCAACCTAGAAGAACAAAATTTGGTGAGCCAAGTGGGATTTGTGTACTGATCATTAGCAGCAAGTATCATCAAGATTGGGTGAAAAAATATTTGCTGGTATTTCGGAAACTCGTTATTTCCTAGAAGCTTGGCAACCCCTCTCAATGAAAGTACTTTTCCACAGTCTGTGCCTAGGGCTACTTGAAGAGGAAACAACCATAGAGACAAAACTGAGAACTCCTTTATTTTGTCAATTTTCAAGGAGCTACTACAAAGCATGTTGGATTTAGAGTTCCAAATTCATCTATCTATATAGGAGAGAACAGAGGGAAACCTAAATATAAAAACTGCTACTGTACACGAACGCTTCAACCTAGAAGAACTAAATTTGGTGAGCCAAAAGGGATTTGTGTACTGATCATTACCACCAAGTATCATCAAGATTGGGTGAAAAAATATTTGCTAGTATTTCAGAAACTCGTTATTTCTTAGAAGCTTGGCAACCCATCTCAATGAAAGTGCTTTCCAAAGTCTGTGCCTAGGGCTACTTTAAGAGGAAACAAACCATAGAGACAAAACTGAGAACTCCTTTATTTTGTCAAGTTTCAAAGAGCTACTACAAACCATGTTGGATTTAGAGTTCAAATTCATCTATCTATATAGGAGAGACAAGAGGGAAACCTAAATATAAAAACTGCTACTGTAGACGAACGCTTGAACCTAGAACAAAATTTGGTGAGCCAAGTGGGATTTGTGTACTGATCATTACCACCAAGTATCATCAAGATTGGGTGAAAAAATATTTGCTGGTATTTTGGAAACTCGTTATTTCTTAGAAGATTGGCAACCGCTCTCAATGAAAGTGCTTTTCCACAGTCTGTGCCTAGGGCTACTTGAAGAGGAAACAAACCATAGAGACAAATCTGAGAACTCCTTTATTTTGTCAAGTTTCAACAAGCTACTACAAACCATGTTGGATTTAGAGTTCCAAATTCATCTATCTATATAGGAGAGAACAGAGGGAAACCTAAATATAAAAACTGCTACTGTACATGAACGCTTCAACCTAGAAGAACTAAATTTGGTGAGCCAAGTGGGTTTTGGGTACTGATCATTACCACCAAGTATCAACAAGATTGTGTGAAAAAATATTTGCTGGTATTTCGGAAACTCGTTATTTCTTAGAAGCTTGGCAACCCATCTCAATGAAAGTGCTTTCCACAGTCTCTGCCTAGGGCTACTTGAAGAGAAACAATCCATAGAGACAAAACTGAGAACTCCTTTATTTTGTCAACTTTCAAAAAGCTGCTACAATCCATGTTGGATTTAGAGTTCCAAACTGATCTATTTATGGGAGAGAACAGAGGGAAACCTAAATATAAAAACTGCTACTGTAGACGAACGCTTCAACCTGGAAGAACAAAATTTGGTGAGCCAATTGGGATTTGTGTACTGATCATTACCACCAAGTATCATCAAGATTGCGTGAAAAAATATTTGCTGGTATTTCGGAAACTCGTAATTTCTCAGAAGCTTGGCAACCCATCTCAATGAAAGTGCTTTCCACAGTCTGTGCCTAGGGCTACTTTAAGAGGAAACAAACAATAGAGAGAAAACTGAGAACTCCTTTATTTTGTCAAGTTTCAAAGAGCTACTACAAACCATGTTGGATTTAGAGTTCCAAATTCATCTATCTATATAGGAGAGAACAGAGGGAAACCTAAATATAAAAACTGCTACTGTACACGAATGCTTCATCCTAGATTAACAAAAATTGGTTAGCCAAGTGGGATTTGTGTGCTGATCATTACCACCAAGTATCATCAAGTTTGGGTGAAAAAATAATTGCTGGTATTTCAATCTCTATATTTCTTAGAAGCTTGGCAAACCATCTCAATGAAAGTGCTTTTCCACAGTCTGTTCCTAGGGCTACTTGAAAAGGAAACAAACCAGAGAGACAAAACTGAGAACTCCTTTATTTTGTCAAGTTTCAAAGAGCTACTACAAACCATGTTGGATTTAGAGTTCCAAATTCATCTATCTGTATAGGAGAGAACAGAGAGAAACCTAAATATAAAAACTGCTACTGTACACGAACGCTTCAACCTAGAAGAACTAAATTTGGTGAGCCAAGTGGGATTTGTGTACTGATCATTAGCAACAAGCATCATCAAGATTGGGTGAAAAAATATTTGCTGGTATTTCGGAAACTCGTTATTTCTTAGAAGCTTGGCAACCCCTCTCAATGAAAGTGCATTTCCACAGTCTGTGCCTAGGGCTACTTGAAGAGGAAACAAACTATAGAGACAAAACTGAGAACTCCTTTATTTTGTCAAGTTTCAAGGAGCTACTACAAAGCATGCTGGATTTAGAGTTCCAAATTCATCTATCTATATAGGAGAGAACAGAGGGAAACCTAAATACAAAAACTGCTACTGTAGATGAACGCTTCAACATAGAAGAACAAAATTTGGTAAGCCAAGTGGGATTTGTGTACTCATCATTACCACCAAGTATCATCAAGATTGGGTGAAAAAATATTTGCTGGTATTTCGGAAACTCGTTATTTCTTAGAAGCTTGGCAACCCCTCTCAATGAAAGTGCTTTTCCACAGTCTGTGCCTAGGGCTACTTGAAGAGGAAACAAACCATAGAGACAAATCTGAGAACTCCTTAATTTTGTCAAGTTTCAAAGAGCTACTACAAACCATGTTGGATTTAGAGTTCCAAATTCATCTATCTATATAGGAGAGAACAGAGAGAAACCTAAATATAAAAACTGCTACTGTAGACGAAAGCTTCAACCTAGAATTACAAAATTTGGTGAGCGAAGTGGGATTTGTGTACTGATCATTACCACCAAGTATCTTCAAGATTGTGTGAAAAATATTTGCTGGTATTTCGGAAACTCGTTATTTCTTAGAAGCTTGACAACCCATCTCAATGAAAGTGCTTTCCACAGTCTGTGCTTAGGGCTACTTTAAAAGGAAACAAACCATAGAGACAAAACTGAGAACTCCTTTATTTTGCCACGTTTCAAAGAGCTACTACAAACCATGTTGGATTTAGAGTTCCAAATTCATCTATCTATATAGGAAAGAACAGAGGGAAACCTAAATATAAAAACTGCAACTGTACACGAACGCTTCAACCTAGAAGAACTAAATTTGGTGAGCCAAAAGGGATTTGTGTACTGATCATTACCACCAAGTATCATCAAGATTGGGTGAAAAAATATTTGCTGGTATTTCGGAAACTCGTTATTTCTTAGAAGCTTGGCAACCCCTCTCAATGAAAGTGCTTTTCCACAGTCTGTGCCTAGGGCTACTTGAAGAGGAAACAAACCATAGAGACAAATCTGAGAACTCCTTTATTTTGTCAAGTTTCAAAGAGCTACTACAAACCATGTTGTATTTAGAGTTCCAAATTCATCTATCTGTATAGGAGAGAACAGAGGGAAACCTAAATATAAAACTGCTACTGTACACGAACGCTTCAACCTAGAAGAACTAAATTTGGTGAGCCAAGTGGGATTTGTGTACTGATCATTAGCAACAAGTATCATCAAGATTGAGTGAAAAAATATTTGCTGGTATTTCGGAAAATCGTTATTTCTTAGAAGCTTGGCAACCCCTCTCAATGAAAGTGCTTTTCCACAGTCTGTGCCTAGGGCTACTTCAAGAGGAAACAAACCATAGAGACAAAACTGAGAACTCCTTTATTTTGTCAAGTTTCAAAGAGCTACTACAAACCATGTTGGATTTAGAGTTCCAAAATCATCTATCTATATAGGAGAGAACAGAGAGAAACCTAAATATAAAAACTGCTACTGTAGACGAACGCTTCAACCTAGAAGAACAAAATTTGGTAAGCCAAGTGGGATTTGTGTACTGATCATTACCACCAAGGATCATCAAGATTGGGTGAAAAAATATTTCCTGGTATTTCGGAAACTCGTTATTTATTAGAAGCTTGGCAAGCCCTCTCAATGAAAGTGCTATTCCACAGTCTGTGCCTAGGGCTACTTGAAGACGAAACAAACCAGAGACAAATCTGAGAACTCCTTTATTTTGTCAAGTTTCAAAGAGCTACTATAAACCATGTTGGATTTAGAGTTCCAAATTCATCTATCTATATAGGAGAGAACAGAGGGAAACCTAAATATAAAAACTGCTATTGTAGACGAAAGATTCAAACTAGAAGAACAAAACTTCGTAAGCCAAGTGGGATTTGTGTACTGATCATTACCACCAAGAATCATGAAATTTGGGTGAAAAAAATATTTGCTGGTTTTTCGGAAACTCGTTATTTCTTAGAAGCTTGGCAACCCCTCTCAATGAAAGTGCTTTTCCAAGGTCTGTGCCTAGGGCTACTTGAAGAGGAAACAAACCATAGAGACAAAACTGAGAACTCCTTTATTTTGTCAAGTTTCAAAGAGCTACTACAAACCATGTTGGATTTAGAGTTCCAAATTCATATATCTATATAGGAGAGAACAGAGAGAAACCTAAATATATAAACTGCTACTGTAGACGAACGCTTCAACCTAGAAGAACAAAATTTGGTAAGCCAAGTGGGATTTGT
The DNA here is from genome assembly GCF_048772815.1 of Callospermophilus lateralis. Taxonomy (NCBI): domain Eukaryota; kingdom Metazoa; phylum Chordata; class Mammalia; order Rodentia; family Sciuridae; genus Callospermophilus; species Callospermophilus lateralis. The sequence continues at coordinate 129,182 of NW_027513307.1, read as the reverse complement.
GTACTGATCATTACCACCAAGTATCATCAAGATTGGTTGAAAAAATATTTGCTGGTATTCGGAAACTCGTTATTTCTTAGAAGCTTGGCAACCCCTCTCAATGAAAGTGCTTTTCTACAGTCTGTGCCTAGGGCTACTTGAAGACGAAACAAACCATAGAGACAAATCTGAGAACTCCTTTATTTTGTCAAGTTTCAAAGAGCTACTACAAACCATGTTGGATTTAGAGTTCCAAATTCATCTACCTATATAGGAGAGGACAGAGGGAAACCTAAATATAAAAACTGCTACTGTAGTGGAACGCTTCAACCTAGAAGAACAAAATTTGGTGAGGCAAGTGGGATTTGTGTACTGATCACTACCACCAAGTATCATCAAGATTGGGTGAAGAAATATTTGCTGTTATTTCGGAAACTCGTTATTTCTTAGAAGCTAGGCAACCAATCTCAATGAAAGTGCTTTCCACAGTCTGTGCCTAGGGCTACTTGAAGAGGAAACAAACCATAGAGACAAAACTGAGAACTCCTTTATTTTGTCAAGTTTCAAAGAGCTACTACAAACCATGTTGGATTTAGAGTTCCAAATTTATCTATCTATATAGGAGAGAACAGAGGGAAACCTAAATATAAAAACTGCTACTGTACACGAACGCTTCAACCTAGAAGAACTAAATTTGGTGAGCCAAGTGGGATTTGTGTACTGATCATTATCAACATTTATCATCAAAATTGGGTGAAAAAATATTTGCTGGTATTTCGGAAACTCGTTATTTCTTAGAAGCTTGGCAACCCATCTCAATTAAAGTGCTTTCCACAGTCTGTGCCTAGGGATACTTTAAGAGGAAACAAACCATAGAGAGAAAACTGAGAACTCCTTTATTTTGTCAAGTTTCAAAGAGCTACTACAAACCATGTTGGATTTAGAGATCCAAATTCATCTATGTATATAGGAGAGAACAGAGGGTAACCTAAATATAAATACTGCTACTGTAGACGAACGCTTCAACCTAGAAGAACAAAATTTGGTAAGCCAAGTGGGATTTGTGTACTGATCATTACCACCAAGTATCATCAAGATTGGGTCAAAAAATATTTGCTGGTATTTCGGAAACTCGTTATTTCTTAGAAGCTTGGCAACCCCTCTCAATGAAAGTGCTTTTCCACAGTCTGTACCTAGGGCTACTTGAAGAGGAAACAAACCACAGAGACAAATCTGAGAACTCCTTTATTTTGTCAAGTTTCAAAGAGCTACTACAAACCATGTTGGATTTAGAGTTCCAAATTTATCTAACTATATAGGAGAGAACAGAGAGAAACCTAAATATAAAAACTGCTACTGTAGACGAACGCTTCAACCTAGAAGAACAAAATTTGGTGAGGCAAGTGGGATTTGTGTACTGATCACTACCACCAAGTATCATCAAGATTGGGTGAAGAAATATTTGCTGGTATTTTGGAAACTCGTTATTTCTTAGAAGCTAGGCAACCAATCTCAATGAAAGTGCTTTCCACAGTCTGTGCCTAGGGCTACTTGAAGAGGAAACAAACCATAGAGACAAAACTGAGAACTCCTTTATTTTGCCAAGTTTCAAAGAGCTACTACAAACCATGTTGGATTTAGAGTTCCAAATTCATCTATCTATATAGGAGAGATCAGAGGGAAACCTAAATATAAAAACTGCTACTGTACACGAATGCTTCATCCTAGATGAACAAAAATTGGTTAGCCAAGTGGGATTTGTGTGCTGATCATTACCACCAAGTATAATCACGTTTGGGTGAAAAAATATTTGCTGGTATTTCGTAAACTCGATATTTTTTAGAAGCTTTGCAAAGCATCTCAATGAAAGTGCTTTTCCACAGTCTGTTCCTAGGGATACTTGAAGAGGAAACAAACCAGAGAGACAAAACTGAGAACTACTTTATTTTGTCAAGTTTCAAAGAGCTACTACAAACATTGTTGGAATTATAGTTCCAAATTCATCTATCTGTATAGGAGAGAACAGATTGAAACCTAAATATAAAAACTGCTACTGTACACGAATGCTTCATCCTGGATGAACAAAAATTGGTTAGCCAAGTGGGATTTGTGTGCTGATCATTACCACCAAGTATCAACAAGTTTGGGTGAAAAAATATTTGCTGGTATTTCAGAATCTCGATATTTCTTAGAAGCTTGGCAAACCATCTCAATGAAAGTGCTTTTCCACAGTCTGTTCCTTGGGCTACTAGAAGAGGAAACAAAACAGAGAGAGAAAACTGAGAACTCCTTTATTTTGTCAAGTTTCAAAGAGCTACTACAAACCATGATGGATTTAGAGTTCCAAATTCATCTATCTGTATTGGAGAGAACGTAGGGAAACCTAAATATAAAAACTGCTACTGTACACGAACGCTTCAACCTAGAAGAACTAAATTTGGTGAGCCAAGTGGGATTTGTGTACTGATCATTAGCAATAAGTATCATCAAGATTGGGTGAAAAAATATTTGCTGGTATTTCGGAAACTCGTTATTTCTTAGAAGCTTGGCAACCCCTCTCAATGAAAGTGCTTTTCCACAGTCTCTGCCTAGGGCTACTTGAAGAGGAAACAAACTATAGAGAAAAAACTGAGTACTCCTTTATTTTGTCAAGTTTCAAGGAGATACTACAAAGCATGTTGGATTTAGAGTTCCAAATTCATCTATCTATATAGGAGAGAACAGAGGGAAACCTAAATATAAAAACTGCTACTGTAGACGAAAGCTTCGAACTAGAAAAACAAAATTTCGTGAGCCAAGTGGGATTTGTGTACTGATCATTACCACCAAGTATCATCAAGATTGGGTGAAAAAATATTTGCTGGTATTTCGGAAACTCGTTATTTCTTAGAAGCTTGGCAACCCCTCTCAATGAAAGTGCTTTTCCACATTCTGTGCCTAGGGCTACTTGAAGAGGAAACAAACCATAGAGACAAATCTGAGAAATCCTTTATTTTGTCAAGTTTCAAAGAGCTACTACAAACCATGTTGGATTTAGAGTTCCAAATTCATCTATCTATATAGGAGAGAACAGAGAGAAACCTAAGTATAAAAACTGCTACTGTAGACGAACGCTTCAACCTAGAATAACAAAATTTGGTGAGCCAAGTGGGATTTGTGTACTGATCATTACCACCAAGTATCAACAAGATTGCGTGAAAAATATTTGCTGGTATTTCGGAATCTCGTTATTTCTTAGAAGCTTGACAACCCATCTCAATGAAAGTGCTTTCCACAGTCTGTGCCTAGGGCTACTTTAAAAGGAAACAAACAATAGAGAGAAAACTGAGAACTCCTTTATTTTGTCAAGTTTCAAAGAGCTACTACAAACCATGTTGGATTTAGAGTTCCAAATTCATTTATCTATATAGGAGAGAACAGAGGGTAACCTAAATATAAAAACTGCTACTGTAGAGGAACGCTTCAACCTAGAAGAACACAATTTGGTAAGCCAAGTGGGATTTGTGTACTGATCATTACCACAAAGTATCATCAAGATTGGGTCAAAAAATATTTGCTGGTATTTCGGAAACTCGTTATTTCTTAGAAGCTTGGCAACCGATCTCAATGAAAGTGCTTTTCCACAGTCTGTGCCTAGGGCTACTTGAAGAGGAAACAAACCATAGAAACAAATCTGAGAACTCCTTTATTTTGTCAAGTTTCAAAGAGCTACTACAAACCATGTTGGATTTAGAGTTCCAAATTCATCTACCTATATAGGAGAGAACAGAGAGAAACCTAAATATAAAAACTGCTACTGTTGACGAATGCTTCAACCTAGAAGAACAAAATTTGTGAGGCAAGTGGGATTTGTGTACTGATCACTACCACCAAGTATCATCAAGATTGGGTGAAGAAATATTTGCTGGTATTTCGGAAACTCATTATTTCTTAGAAGCTAGGCAACCAATCTCAATGAAAGTGCTTTCCACAGTCTGTGCCTAGGGCTACTTGAAGAGTAAACAAACCATAGAGACAAAACTGAGAACTCCTTTATTTTGTCAAGTTTCAAAGAGCTACTACAAACCATGTTGGATTTAGAGTTCCAAATTCATTTATCTATATAGGAGAGAACAGAGGAAAACCTAAATATAAAAACTGCTACTGTACACGAATGCTTCATCCTAGATTAACAAAAATTGGTTAGCCAAGTGGGATTTGTGTGCTGATCATTACCACCAAGTATCATCAAGTTTGGGTGAAAAAATAATTGCTGGTATTTCAATCTCTATATTTCTTAGAAGCTTGGCAAACCATCTCAATGAAAGTGCTTTTCCACAGTCTGTTCCTAGGGCTACTTGAAAAGGAAACAAACCAGAGAGACAAAACTGAGAACTCCTTTATTTTGTCAAGTTTCAAAGAGCTACTACAAACCATGTTGGATTTAGAGTTCCAAATTCATCTATCTGTATAGGAGAGAACAGAGAGAAACCTAAATATAAAAACTGCTACTGTACACGAATGCTTCATCCTAGATTAACAAAAATTGGTTAGCCAAGTGGGATTTGTGGGCTGATCATTACCACCAAGTATCATCAAGTTTGGGTGAAAAAATAATTGCTGGTATTTCAATCTCTATATTTCTTAGAAGCTTGGCAAACCATCTCAATGAAAGTGCTTTTCCACAGTCTGTTCCTAGGGCTACTTGAAAAGGAAACAAACCAGAGAGACAAATCTGAGAACTCCTTTATTTTGTCAAGTTTCAAAGAGCTACTACAAACCATGTAGGATTTAGAGTTCCAAATTCATCTATCTATATATGAGAGAACAGAGGGAATCCTAAATATAAAAACTGCTACTGTAGACGAACGCTTCAACCTAGAAGAACAAAATTTGGTGAGCCAAGTGGGATTTGTGTACTGATCATTAGCAGCAAGTATCATCAAGATTGGGTGAAAAAATATTTGCTGGTATTTCGGAAACTCGTTATTTCCTAGAAGCTTGGCAACCCCTCTCAATGAAAGTACTTTTCCACAGTCTGTGCCTAGGGCTACTTGAAGAGGAAACAACCATAGAGACAAAACTGAGAACTCCTTTATTTTGTCAATTTTCAAGGAGCTACTACAAAGCATGTTGGATTTAGAGTTCCAAATTCATCTATCTATATAGGAGAGAACAGAGGGAAACCTAAATATAAAAACTGCTACTGTACACGAACGCTTCATCCTAGAAGAACTAAATTTGGTGAGCCAAAAGGGATTTGTGTACTGATCATTACCACCAAGTATCATCAAGATTGGGTGAAAAAATATTTGCTAGTATTTCAGAAACTCGTTATTTCTTAGAAGCTTGACAACCCATCTCAATGAAAGTGCTTTCCAAAGTCTGTGCCTAGGGCTACTTTAAGAGGAAACAAACCATAGAGACAAAACTGAGAACTCCTTTATTTTGTCAAGTTTCAAAGAGCTACTACAAACCATGTTGGATTTAGAGTTCAAATTCATCTATCTATATAGGAGAGACAAGAGGGAAACCTAAATATAAAAACTGCTACTGTAGACGAACGCTTGAACCTAGAACAAAATTTGGTGAGCCAAGTGGGATTTGTGTACTGATCATTACCACCAAGTATCATCAAGATTGGGTGAAAAAATATTTGCTGGTATTTTGGAAACTCGTTATTTCTTAGAAGATTGGCAACCGCTCTCAATGAAAGTGCTTTTCCACAGTCTGTGCCTAGGGCTACTTGAAGAGGAAACAAACCATAGAGACAAATCTGAGAACTCCTTTATTTTGTCAAGTTTCAACAAGCTACTACAAACCATGTTGGATTTAGAGTTCCAAATTCATCTATCTATATAGGAGAGAACAGAGGGAAACCTAAATATAAAAACTGCTACTGTACATGAACGCTTCAACCTAGAAGAACTAAATTTGGTGAGCCAAGTGGGTTTTGGGTACTGATCATTACCACCAAGTATCAACAAGATTGTGTGAAAAAATATTTGCTGGTATTTCGGAAACTCGTTATTTCTTAGAAGCTTGGCAACCCATCTCAATGAAAGTGCTTTCCACAGTCTCTGCCTAGGGCTACTTGAAGAGAAACAATCCATAGAGACAAAACTGAGAACTCCTTTATTTTGTCAACTTTCAAAAAGCTGCTACAATCCATGTTGGATTTAGAGTTCCAAACTGATCTATTTATGGGAGAGAACAGAGGGAAACCTAAATATAAAAACTGCTACTGTAGACGAACGCTTCAACCTGGAAGAACAAAATTTGGTGAGCCAATTGGGATTTGTGTACTGATCATTACCACCAAGTATCATCAAGATTGCGTGAAAAAATATTTGCTGGTATTTCGGAAACTCGTAATTTCTCAGAAGCTTGGCAACCCATCTCAATGAAAGTGCTTTCCACAGTCTGTGCCTAGGGCTACTTTAAGAGGAAACAAACAATAGAGAGAAAACTGAGAACTCCTTTATTTTGTCAAGTTTCAAAGAGCTACTACAAACCATGTTGGATTTAGAGTTCCAAATTCATCTATGTATATAGGAGAGAACAGAGGGAAACCTAAATATAAAAACTGCTACTGTACACGAATGCTTCATCCTAGATTAACAAAAATTGGTTAGCCAAGTGGGATTTGTGTGCTGATCATTACCACCAAGTATCATCAAGTTTGGGTGAAAAAATAATTGCTGGTATTTCAATCTCTATATTTCTTAGAAGCTTGGCAAACCATCTCAATGAAAGTGCTTTTCCACAGTCTGTTCCTAGGGCTACTTGAAAAGGAAACAAACCAGAGAGACAAAACTGAGAACTCCTTTATTTTGTCAAGTTTCAAAGAGCTACTACAAACCATGTTGGATTTAGAGTTCCAAATTCATCTATCTGTATAGGAGAGAACAGAGAGAAACCTAAATATAAAAACTGCTACTGTACACGAACGCTTCAACCTAGAAGAACTAAATTTGGTGAGCCAAGTGGGATTTGTGTACTGATCATTAGCAACAAGCATCATCAAGATTGGGTGAAAAAATATTTGCTGGTATTTCGGAAACTCGTTATTTCTTAGAAGCTTGGCAACCCCTCTCAATGAAAGTGCATTTCCACAGTCTGTGCCTAGGGCTACTTGAAGAGGAAACAAACTATAGAGACAAAACTGAGAACTCCTTTATTTTGTCAAGTTTCAAGGAGCTACTACAAAGCATGCTGGATTTAGAGTTCCAAATTCATCTATCTATATAGGAGAGAACAGAGGGAAACCTAAATACAAAAACTGCTACTGTAGATGAACGCTTCAACATAGAAGAACAAAATTTGGTAAGCCAAGTGGGATTTGTGTACTCATCATTACCACCAAGTATCATCAAGATTGGGTGAAAAAATATTTGCTGGTATTTCGGAAACTCGTTATTTCTTAGAAGCTTGGCAACCCCTCTCAATGAAAGTGCTTTTCCACAGTCTGTGCCTAGGGCTACTTGAAGAGGAAACAAACCATAGAGACAAATCTGAGAACTCCTTAATTTTGTCAAGTTTCAAAGAGCTACTACAAACCATGTTGGATTTAGAGTTCCAAATTCATCTATCTATATAGGAGAGAACAGAGAGAAACCTAAATATAAAAACTGCTACTGTAGACGAAAGCTTCAACCTAGAATTACAAAATTTGGTGAGCGAAGTGGGATTTGTGTACTGATCATTACCACCAAGTATCTTCAAGATTGTGTGAAAAATATTTGCTGGTATTTCGGAAACTCGTTATTTCTTAGAAGCTTGACAACCCATCTCAATGAAAGTGCTTTCCACAGTCTGTGCTTAGGGCTACTTTAAAAGGAAACAAACCATAGAGACAAAACTGAGAACTCCTTTATTTTGCCACGTTTCAAAGAGCTACTACAAACCATGTTGGATTTAGAGTTCCAAATTCATCTATCTATATAGGAAAGAACAGAGGGAAACCTAAATATAAAAACTGCAACTGTACACGAACGCTTCAACCTTGAAGAACTAAATTTGGTGAGCCAAGTGGGATTTGTGTACTGATCATTAGCACCAAGTATCCACAAGATTGGGTGAAAAAATATTTGCTGGTATTTCGGAAACTCGTTATTTCTTAGAAGCTTGGCAACCCCTCTCAATGAAAGTGCTTTTCCACAGTCTGTGCCTAGTGCTACTTGAAGAGGAAACAAACCATAGAGAAAAAACTGAGAACTCCTTTATTTTGTCAATTTTCAAGGAGCTACTACAAAGCATGTTGGATTTAGAGTTCCAAATTCATCTATCTATATGGGAGAGAACAGAGGGAAACCTTAATATAAAAACTGCTACTGTACACGAACGCTTCAACCTAGAAGAACTAAATTTGGTGAGCCAAAAGGGATTTGTGTACTGATCATTACCACCAAGTATCATCAAGATTGGGTGAAAAAATATTTGCTAGTATTTCGGAAACTCGTTATTTCTTAGAAGCTTGGCAACCGATCTCAATGAAAGTGCTTTCCACAGTCTGTGCCTAGGGCTACTTTAAGAGGAAACAAACCATAGAGACAAAACTGAGAACTCCTCTATTTTGTCAAGTTTCAAAGAGCTACTACAAACCATGTTGGATTTAGAGTTCCAAATTCATCTATCTATATAGGAGAGAACAGAGGGAAACCTAAATATAAAAACTGCTACTGTAGATGAACGCTTCAACCTAGAAGAACAAAATTTGGTAAGCCAAGTGGGATTTGTGTACTGATCATTACCACCAAGTATCATCAAGATTGGGTGAAAAAATATTTGCTGGTATTTCGGAAACTCGTTATTTCTTAGAAGCTTGGCAACCCCTCTCAATGAAAGTGCTTTTCCACAGTCTGTGCCTAGGGCTACTTGAAGAGGAAACAAACAATAGAGACAAATCTGAAAACTCCTTTATTTTGTCAATTTCAAAGAGTTACTACAAACCATGTTGGATTTAGAGTTCCAAATTCATCTATCTATATAGGAGAGAACAGAGAGAAACCTAAATATAAAAACTGCTACTGTAGACGAACGCTTCAACCTAGAAGAACAAAATTTGGTGAGCCATGTGGGATTTGTGTGCTGATCATTACCACCAAGTATCAACAAGATTTTGTGAAAAAATATATGCTGGTATTTCGGAAACTCGTTATTTCTTAGAAGCTTGGCAACCCATCTCAATGAAAGTGCTTTCCACAGTCTGTTCATAGGGCTACTTTAAGAGGAAACAAACCATAGAGTCAAAACTGAGAACTACTCTATTTTGTCAAGTTTCAAAGAGCTACTACAAACCATGTTGGATTTAGAGTTCCAAATTCATCTATCTATATAGGAGAGAACAGAGGGAAACCTAAATATAAAAACTGCTACTGTAGACGAACGCTTCAAACCTAGAAGAACAAAATTTGGTAAGCCAAGTGGGATTTGTGTACTGATCATTACCACCAAGAATCATCAAGTTTGGGTGAAAAAATTTTTGCTGGTATTTCGGAAACTCGTTATTTCTTAAAAGCTTGGCAACCCCTCTCAATGAAAGTGCTTTTCCACAGTCTGTGCCTAGGGCTACTTGAAGAGGAAACAAACCATAGAGACAAATCTGAGAACTCCTTTATTTTGTCAAGTTTCAAAGAGCTACTACAATCCATGTTGGATTTAGAGTTCCAAATTCATCTATCTATATAGGAGAGAACAGAGAGAAACCTAAATATAAAAGCAGCTACTGTAGACGAACGCTTCAACCTAGAAGAACAAAATTTGGTGAGCCTAGTGGGATTTGTGTACTGATCATTACCACCAAGAATCATCAAGATTGGGTGAAAAAATATTTGCTGGTATATCGGAAACTTGTAATTTCTTAGAAGCCTGGCAACCACTCTCAATGAAAGTGCTTTTCCACAGTCTGTGCCTAGGGCTACTTGAAGAGGAAACAAACTATAGAGACAAAACTGAGAACTCCTTTATTTTGTCAAGTTTCAAGGAGCTACTACAAAGCATGCTGGATTTAGAGTTCCAAATTCATTTATCTATATAGGAGACAACAGAGGGAAACCTAAATATAAAAACTCCTACTGTACACGAACGCTTCAACCTTGAAGAACTAAATTTGGTGAGCCAAGTGGGATTTGTGTACTGATCATTAGCAGCAAGTATCATCAAGATTGGGTGAAAAAATATTTGCTGGTATTTCGGAAACTCGTTATTTCCTAGAAGCTTGGCAACCCCTCTCAATGAAAGTACTTTTCCACAGTCTGTGCCTAGGGCTACTTGAAGAGGAAACAACCATAGAGACAAAACTGAGAACTCCTTTATTTTGTCAATTTTCAAGGAGCTACTACAAAGCATGTTGGATTTAGAGTTCCAAATTCATCTATCTATATAGGAGAGAACAGAGGGAAACCTAAATATAAAAACTGCTACTGTACACGAACGCTTCAACCTAGAAGAACTAAATTTGGTGAGCCAAAAGGGATTTGTGTACTGATCATTACCACCAAGTATCATCAACATTGGGTGAAAAAATATTTGCTAGTATTTCAGAAACTCGTTATTTCTTAGAAGCTTGGCAACCCATCTCAATGAAAGTGCTTTCCAAAGTCTGTGCCTAGGGCTACTTTAAGAGGAAACAAACCATAGAGACAAAACTGAGAACTCCTTTATTTTGTCAAGTTTCAAAGAGCTACTACAAACCATGTTGCATTTAGAGTTCAAATTCATCTATCTATATAGGAGAGACAAGAGGGAAACCTAAATATAAAAACTGCTACTGTAGACGAACGCTTGAACCTAGAACAAAATTTGGTGAGCCAAGTGGGATTTTTGTACTGATCATTACCACCAAGTATCATCAAGATTGGGTGAAAAAATATTTGCTGGTATTTTGGAAACTCGTTATTTCTTAGAAGATTGGCAACCGCTCTCAATGAAAGTGCTTTTCCACAGTCTGTGCCTAGGGCTACTTGAAGAGGAAACAAACCATAGAGACAAATCTGAGAACTCCTTTATTTTGTCAAGTTTCAACAAGCTACTACAAACCATGTTGGATTTAGAGTTCCAAATTCATCTATCTATATAGGAGAGAACAGAGGGAAACCTAAATATAAAAACTGCTACTGTACATGAACGCTTCAACCTAGAAGAACTAAATTTGGTGAGCCAAGTGGGTTTTGGGTACTGATCATTACCACCAAGTATCAACAAGATTGTGTGAAAAAATATTTGCTGGTATTTCGGAAACTCGTTATTTCTTAGAAGCTTGGCAACCCATCTCAATGAAAGTGCTTTCCACAGACTCTGCCTAGGGCTACTTGAAGAGAAACAATCCATAGAGACAAAACTGAGAACTCCTTTATTTTGTCAACTTTCAAAAAGCTGCTACAATCCATGTTGGATTTAGAGTTCCAAACTGATCTATTTATGGGAGAGAACAGAGGGAAACCTAAATATAAAAACTGCTACTGTAGACGAACGCTTCAACCTGGAAGAACAAAATTTGGTGAGCCAATTGGGATTTGTGTACTGATCATTACCACCAAGTATCATCAAGATTGCGTGAAAAAATATTTGCTGGTATTTCGGAAACTCGTAATTTCTCAGAAGCTTGGCAACCCATCTCAATGAAAGTGCTTTCCACAGTCTGTGCCTAGGGCTACTTTAAGAGGAAACAAACAATAGAGAGAAAACTGAGAACTCCTTTATTTTGTCAAGTTTCAAAGAGCTACTACAAACCATGTTGGATTTAGAGTTCCAAATTCATTTATCTATATAGGAGAGAACAGAGGGTAACCTAAATATAAAAACTGCTACTCTAGAGGAACGCTTCAACCTAGAAGAACACAATTTGGTAAGCCAAGTGGGATTTGTGTACTGATCATTACCACAAAGTATCATCAAGATTGGGTCAAAAAATATTTGCTGGTATTTCGGAAACTCGTTATTTCTTAGAAGCTTGGCAACCGATCTCAATGAAAGTGCTTTTCCACAGTCTGTGCCTAGGGCTACTTGAAGAGGAAACAAACCATAGAAACAAATCTGAGAACTCCTTTATTTTGTCAAGTTTCAAAGAGCTACTACAAACCATGTTGGATTTAGAGTTCCAAATTCATCTACCTATATAGGAGAGAACAGAGAGAAACCTAAATATAAAAACTGCTACTGTTGACGAATGCTTCAACCTAGAAGAACAAAATTTTGTGAGGCAAGTGGGATTTGTGTACTGATCACTACCACCAAGTATCATCAAGATTGGGTGAAGAAATATTTGCTGGTATTTCGGAAACTCGTTATTTCTTAGAAGCTAGGCAACCAATCTCAATGAAAGTGCTTTCCACAGTCTGTGCCTAGGGCTACTTGAAGAGTAAACAAACCATAGAGACAAAACTGAGAACTCCTTTATTTTGTCAAGTTTCAAAGAGCTACTACAAACCATGTTGGATTTAGAGTTCCAAATTCATCTATCTATATAGGAGAGAACAGAGGGAAACCTAAATATAAAAACTGCTACTGTACACGAATGCTTCATCCTAGATTAACAAAAATTGGTTAGCCAAGTGGGATTTGTGTGCTGATCATTACCACCAAGTATCATCAAGTTTGGGTGAAAAAATAATTGCTGGTATTTCAATCTCTATATTTCTTAGAAGCTTGGCAAACCATCTCAATGAAAGTGCTTTTCCACAGTCTGTTCCTAGGGCTACTTGAAAAGGAAACAAACCAGAGAGACAAAACTGAGAACTCCTTTATTTTGTCAAGTTTCAAAGAGCTACTACAAACCATGTTGGATTTAGAGTTCCAAATTCATCTATCTGTATAGGAGAGAACAGAGAGAAACCTAAATATAAAAACTGCTACTGTACACGAACGCTTCAACCTAGAAGAACTAAATTTGGTGAGCCAAGTGGAATTTGTGTACTGATCATTAGCAACAAGCATCATCAAGATTGGGTGAAAAAATATTTGCTGGTATTTCGGAAACTCGTTATTTCTTAGAAGCTTGGAAACCCCTCTCAATGAAAGTGCTTTTCCACAGTCTGTGCCTAGGGCTACTTGAAGAGGAAACAAACTGTAGAGACAAAACTGAGAACTCCTTTATTTTGTCAAGTTTCAAGGAGCTACTACAAAGCATGCTGGATTTAGAGTTCCAAATTCATCTATCTATATAGGAGAGAACAGAGGGAAACCTAAATACAAAAACTGCTACTGTAGATGAACGCTTCAACATAGAAGAACAAAATTTGGTAAGCCAAGTGGGATTTGTGTACTCATCATTACCACCAAGTATCATCAAGATTGGGTGAAAAAATATTTGCTGGTATTTCGGAAACTCGTTATTTCTTAGAAGCTTGGCAACCCCTCTCAATGAAAGTGCTTTTCCACAGTCTGTGCCTAGGGCTACTTGAAGAGGAAACAAACCATAGAGACAAATCTGAGAACTCCTTTATTTTGTCAAGTTTCAAAGAGCTACTACAAACCATGTTGGATTTAGAGTTCCAAATTCATCTATCTATATAGGAGAGAACAGAGAGAAACCTAAATATAAAAACTGCTACTGTAGACGAAAGCTTCAACCTAGAATTACAAAATTTGGTGAGCGAAGTGGGATTTGTGTACTGATCATTACCACCAAGTATCATCAAGATTGTGTGAAAAATATTTGCTGGTATTTCGGAAACTCGTTATTTCTTAGAAGCTTGACAACCCATCTCAATGAAAGTGCTTTCCACAGTCTGTGCTTAGGGCTACTTTAAAGGGAAACAAACCATAGAGACAAAACTGAGAACTCCTTTATTTTGCCACGTTTCAAAGAGCTACTACAAACCATGTTGGATTTAGAGTTCCAAATTCATCTATCTATATAGGAAAGAACAGAGGGAAACCTAAATATAAAAACTGCAACTGTACACGAATGCTTCAACCTTGAAGAACTAAATTTGGTGAGCCAAGTGGGATTTGTGTACTGATCATTAGCACCAAGTATCCACAAGATTGGGTGAAAAAATATTTGCTGGTATTTCGGAAACTCGTTATTTCTTAGAAGCTTGGCAACCCCTCTCAATGAAAGTGCTTTTCCACAGTCTGTGCCTAGTGCTACTTGAAGAGGAAACAAACCATAGAGAAAAAACTGAGAACTCCTTTATTTTGTCAATTTTCAAGGAGCTACTACAAAGCATGTTGGATTTAGAGTTCCAAATTCATCTATCTATATGGGAGAGAACAGAGGGAAACCTTAATATAAAAACTGCTACTGTACACGAACGCTTCAACCTAGAAGAACTAAATTTGGTGAGCCAAAAGGGATTTGTGTACTGATCATTACCACCAAGTATCATCAAGATTGGGTGAAAAAATATTTGCTAGTATTTCGGAAACTCGTTATTTCTTAGAAGCTTGGCAACCGATCTCAATGAAAGTGCTTTCCACAGTCTGTGCCTATGGCTACTTTAAGAGGAAACAAACCATAGAGACAAAACTGAGAACTCCTCTATTTTGTCAAGTTTCAAAGAGCTACTACAAACCATGTTGGATTTAGAGTTCCAAATTCATCTATCTATATAGGAGAGAACAGAGGGAAACCTAAATATAAAAACTGCTACTGTAGATGAACGCTTCAACCTAGAAGAACAAAATTTGGTAAGCCAAGTGGGATTTGTGTACTGATCATTACCACCAAGTATCATCAAGATTGGGTGAAAAAATATTTGCTGGTATTTCGGAAACTCGTTATTTCTTAGAAGCTTGGCAACCCCTCTCAATGAAAGTGCTTTTCCACAGTCTGTGCCTAGGGCTACTTGAAGAGGAAACAAACCATAGAGACAAATCTGAAAACTCCTTTATTTTGTCAATTTCAAAGAGTTACTACAAACCATGTTGGATTTAGAGTTCCAAATTCATCTATCTATATAGGAGAGAACAGAGAGAAACCTAAATATAAAAACTGCTACTGTAGACGAACGCTTCAACCTAGAAGAACAAAATTTGGTGAGCCATGTGGGATTTGTGTGCTGATCATTACCACCAAGTATCAACAAGATTTTGTGAAAAAATATATGCTGGTATTTCGGAAACTCGTTATTTCTTAGAAGCTTGGCAACCCATCTCAATGAAAGTGCTTTCCACAGTCTGTTCATAGGGCTACTTTAAGAGGAAACAAACCATAGAGTCAAAACTGAGAACTACTCTATTTTGTCAAGTTTCAAAGAGCTACTACAAACCATGTTGGATTTAGAGTTCCAAATTCATCTATCTATATAGGAGAGAACAGAGGGAAACCTAAATATAAAAACTGCTACTGTAGACGAACGCTTCAAACCTAGAAGAACAAAATTTGGTAAGCCAAGTGGGATTTGTGTACTGATCATTACCACCAAGAATCATCAAGTTTGGGTGAAAAAATTTTTGCTGGTATTTCGGAAACTCGTTATTTCTTAAAAGCTTGGCAACCCCTCTCAATGAAAGTGCTTTTCCACAGTCTGTGCCTAGGGCTACTGGAAGAGGAAACAAACCATAGAGACAAAACTGAGAACTCATTTATTTTGTCAAGCTTCAAAGAGCTACTACAATCCATGTTGGATTTAGAGTTCCAAATTCATCTATCTATATAGGAGAGAACAGAGAGAAACCTAAATATAAAAACAGCTACTGTAGACGAACGCTTCAACCTAGAAGAACAAAATTTGGTGAGCCTAGTGGGATTTGTGTACTGATCATTACCACCAAGAATCATCAAGATTGGGTGAAAAAATATTTGCTGGTATATCGGAAACTTGTAATTTCTTAGAAGCCTGGCAACCACTCTCAATGAAAGTGCTTTTCCACAGTCTGTGCCTAGGGCTACTTGAAGAGGAAACAAACCATAGAGAGAAAACTGAGAACTCCTTTATTTTGTCAAGTTTCAAAGAGCTACTATAAACCCTGTTGGATTTAGTGTTCCAAATTCTTCTATATATATAGGAGAGAACAGAGGGAAACCTAAATATAAAAACTGCTATTGTAGACCAACGTTTCAACCTAGAAGAACAAAATTTGGTGAGCCAAGTGGGATTTCTGTACTGATCATTACCACCAAGTATCATCAAGATTGGGTCAAAAAATATTTGCTGGTATTTTGGAAACTCGTTATTTCTTAGAAGCTTGGCAACTCATCTCAATGAAAGTGCTTTCCATAGTCTGTGACTAGGGCTACTTGAAGAGGAAACAAACCATAGAGACAAAACTGAGAACTCCTTTATTTTGTCAAGTTTCAAAGTGCTACTACAAACCATGTTGGATTTAGAGTTCCAAATTCATCTATCTATATAGGAGTGAACAGAGGGAAACCTAAATATAAAAAATGCTACTGTAGACGAACGCTTCAACCTGGAAGAACAAAATTTGGTGAGCCAAGTGGGATTTGTGTACTGATCATTACCACCAAGTATCGTCAAGATTTTGTGAAAAAATATTTGCTGGTATTTCGGAAACTCGTAATTTCTTAGAAGCTTGGCAACCCCTCTCAATGAAAGTGCTTTCCACAGTCTGTGCCTAGGGCTACTTGAAGAGGAAACAAACCATAGAGACAAATCTGAGAACTCCTCTATTTTGTCAAGTTTCAAAGAGCTACTACAATCCATGTGGAATTTAGAGTTCCAAATTCATCTATCTGTATAGGAGAGAACAGAGGGAAACCTAAATATAAAACTGCTACTGTACACGAACGCTTCAACCTAGAAGAACTAAATTTGGTGAGCCAAGTGGGATTTGTGTACTGATCATTAGCAACAAGTATCATCAAGATTGAGTGAAAAAATATTTGCTGGTATTTCGGAAAATCGTTATTTCTTAGAAGCTTGGCAAACCATCTCAATGAAAGTGCTTTTCCACAGTCTGTTCCTAGGGCTACTAGAAGAGGAAACAAAACAGAGAGAGAAAACTGAGAACTCCTTTATTTTGTCAAGTTTCAAAGAGCTACTACAAACCATGATGGATTTAGAGTTCCAAATTCATCTATCTGTATAGGAGAGAACGGAGGGAAACCTAAATATAAAAACTGCTACTGTACACGAACGCTTCAACCTAGAAGAAGTAAATTTGGGGAGCAAAGTGGGATTTGTGTACTGATCATTAGCAACAAGTATCATCAAGATTGGGTGAAAAAATATTTGCTGGTATTTCGGAAACTCGTTATTTCTTGGAAGCTTGGCAACCCCTCTCAATGAAAGTGCTTTTCCACAGTCTGTGCCTAGGGCTACTTGAAGAGGAAACAAACTATAGAGAAAAAACTGAGTACTCCTTTATTTTGTCAAATTTCAAGGAGCTACTACAAAGCATGTTGGGTTTAGAGTTCCAAATTCATCTATCTATATAGGAGAGAACAGAGGGAAACCAAAATATAAAAACTGCTACTGTAGATGAACGCTTCAACCTAGAAGAACAAATTTGGTAAGCCAAGTGGGATTTGTGTACTGATCATTAGCAGCAAGTATCATCAAGATTGGGTGAAAAAATCTTTGCTGGTATTTCGGAAACTCGTTATTTCCTAGAAGCTTGGCAACCCCTCTCAATGAAAGTACTTTTCCACAGTCTGTGCCTAGGGCTACTTGAAGAGGAAAGAAACCATAGAGACAAAACTGAGAACTCCTTTATTTTGTCAATTTTCAAGGAGCTACTACAAAGCATGTTGGATTTAGAGTTCCAAATTCATCTATCTATATAGGAGAGAACAGAGGGAAACCTAAATATAAAAACTGCTACTGTACACGAACGCTTCAACCTAGAAGAACTAAATTTGGTGAGCCAAAAGGGATTTGTGTACTGATGATCATTACCACCAAGTATCATCAAGATTGGGTGAAAAAATATTTGCTAGTATTTCAGAAACTCGTTATTTCTTAGAAGCTTGGCAACCCATCTCAATGAAAGTGCTTTCCAAAGTCTGTGCCTAGGGCTACTTTAAGAGGAAACAAACCATAGAGACAAAA
This sequence comes from Callospermophilus lateralis, assembly GCF_048772815.1. Classification (NCBI taxonomy): domain Eukaryota; kingdom Metazoa; phylum Chordata; class Mammalia; order Rodentia; family Sciuridae; genus Callospermophilus; species Callospermophilus lateralis. The sequence continues at coordinate 111,264 of NW_027513307.1, read as the reverse complement.
CTGAGAACTCCTTTATTTTGTCAAGTTTCAAAGAGCTACTACAAACCATGCTGGATTTAGAGTTCAAATTCATCTATCTATATAGGAGAGACAAGAGGGAAACCTAAATATAAAAACTGCTACTGTAGACGAACGCTTGAACCTAGAACAAAATTTGGTGAGCCAAGTGGGATTTGTGTACTGATCATTACCACCAAGTATCATCAAGATTGGGTGAAAAAATATTTGCTGGTATTTTGGAAACTCGTTATTTCTTAGAAGATTGGCAACCGCTCTCAATGAAAGTGCTTTTCCACAGTCTGTGCCTAGGGCTACTTGAAGAGGAAACAAACCATAGAGACAAATCTGAGAACTCTTTATTTTGTCAAGTTTCAACAAGCTACTACAAACCATGTTGGATTTAGAGTTCCAAATTCATCTATCTATATAGGAGAGAACAGAGGGAAACCTAAATATAATAACTGCTACTGTACATGAACGCTTCAACCTAGAAGAACTAAATTTGGTGAGCCAAGTGGGTTTTGGGTACTGATCATTACCACCAAGTATCAACAAGATTGTGTGAAAAAATATTTGCTGGTATTTCGGAAACTCGTTATTTCTTAGAAGCTTGGCAACCCATCTCAATGAAAGTGCTTTCCACAGTCTCTGCCTAGGGCTACTTGAAGAGGAACAATCCATAGAGACAAAACTGAGAACTCCTTTATTTTGTCAACTTTCAAAGAGCTGCTACAAACCATGTTGGATTTAGAGTTCCAAACTGATCTATTTATGGGAGAGAACAGAGGGAAACCTAAATATAAAAACTGCTACTGTAGACGAACGCTTCAACCTGGAAGAACAAAATTTGGTGAGCCAATTGGGATTTGTGTACTGATCATTACCACCAAGTATCATCAAGATTCCGTGAAAAAATATTTGCTGGTATTTCGGAAACTCGTAATTTCTCAGAAGCTTGTCAACCCATCTCAATGAAAGTGCTTTCCACAGTCTGTGCCTAGGGCTACTTTAAGAGGAAACAATCAATAGAGAGAAAACTGAGAACTCCTTTATTTTGTCAAGTTTCAAAGAGCTACTACAAACCATGTTGGATTTAGAGTTCCAAATTCATTTATCTATATAGGAGAGAACAGAGGGTAACCTAAATATAAAAACTGCTACTGTAGAGGAACGCTTCAACCTAGAAGAACACAATTTGGTAAGCCAAGTGGGATTTGTGTACTGATCATTACCACAAAGTATCATCAAGATTGGGTCAAAAAATATTTGCTGGTATTTCGGAAACTCGTTATTTCTTAGAAGCTTGGCAACCCCTCTCAATGAAAGTGCTTTTCCACAGTCTGTGCCTAGGGCTACTTGAAGAGGAAACAAACCATAGAAACAAATCTGAGAACTCCTTTATTTTGTCAAGTTTCAAAGAGCTACTACAAACCATGTTGGATTTAGAGTTCCAAATTCATCTACCTATATAGGAGAGAACAGAGAGAAACCTAAATATAAAAACTGCTACTGTTGACGAATGCTTCAACCTAGAAGAACAAAATTTTGTGAGGCAAGTGGGATTTGTGTACTGATCACTACCACCAAGTATCATCAAGATTGGGTGAAGAAATATTTGCTGGTATTTTGGAAACTCGTTATTTCTTAGAAGCTAGGCAACCAATCTCAATGAAAGTGCTTTCCACAGTCTGTGCCTAGGGCTACTTCAAGAGGAAACAAACCATAGAGACAAAACTGAGAACTCCTTTATTTTGTCAAGTTTCAAAGAGCTACTACAAACCATGTTGGATTTAGAGTTCCAAATTCATCTATCTATATAGGAGAGAACAGAGGGAAACCTAAATATAAAAACTGCTACTGTACACGAATGCTTCATCCTAGATTAACAAAAACTGGTTAGCCAAGTGGGATTTGTGTGCTGATCATTACCACCAAGTATCATCAAGTTTGGGTGAAAAAATATTTGCTGGTATTTCAATCTCGATATTTCTTAGAAGCTTGGCAAACCATCTCAATGAAAGTGCTTTTCCACAGTCTGTTCCTAGGGCTACTTGAAAAGGAAACAAACCAGAGAGACAAAACTGAGAACTCCTTTATTTTGTCAAGTTTCAAAGAGCTACTACAAACCATGTTGGATTTAGAGTTCCAAATTCATCTATCTGTATAGGAGAGAACAGAGAGAAACCTAAATATAAAAACTGCTACTGTACACGAACGCTTCAACCTAGAAGAACTAAATTTGGTGAGCCAAGTGGGATTTGTGTACTGATCATTAGCAACAAGCATCATCAAGATTGGTTGAAAAAATATTTGCTGGTATTTCGGAAACTTGTTATTTCTTAGAAGCTTGGCAACCCCTCTCAATGAAAGTGCTTTTCCACAGTCTGTGCCTAGGGCTACTTGAAGAGGAAACAAACTATAGAGACAAAACTGAGAACTCCTTTATTTTGTCAAGTTTCAAGGAGCTACTACAAAGCATGCTGGATTTAGAGTTCCAAATTCATCTATCTATGTAGGAGAGAACAGAGGGAAACCTAAATACAAAAACTGCTACTGTAGATGAACGCTTCAACATAGAAGAACAAAATTTGGTAAGCCAATTGGGATTTGTGTACTCATCATTACCACCAAGTATCATCAAGATTGGGTGAAAAAATATTTGCTGGTATTTCGGAAACTCGTTATTTCTTAGAAGCTTGGCAACCCCTCTCAATGAAAGTGCTTTTCCACAGTCTGTGCCTAGGGCTACTTGAAGAGGAAACAAACCATAGAGACAAATCTGAGAACTCCTTTATTTTGTCAAGTTTCAAAGAGCTACTACAAACCATGTTGGATTTAGAGTTCAAATTCATCTATCTATATAGGAGAGAACAGAGAGAAACCTAAATATAAAAACTGCTACTGTAGAAGAACGCTTCAACCTAGAATACAAAATTTGGTGAGCCAAGTGGGATTTGTGTACTGATCATTACCACCAAGTATCAACAAGATTGTGTGAAAAATATTTGCTGGTATTTCGGAAACTCGTTATTTCTTAGAAGCTTGACAATCCATCTCAATGAAAGTGCTTTCCACAGTCTGTGCTTAGGGCTACTTTAAAAGGAAACAAACCATAGAGACAAAACTGAGAACTCCTTTATTTTGCCAAGTTTCAAAGAGCTACTACAAACCATGTTGGATTTAGAGTTCCAAATTTATCTATCTATATAGGAAAGAACAGAGGGAAACCTAAATATAAAACTGCTACTGTAGACGAACGCTTCAACCTTGAAGAACTAAATTTGGTGAGCCAAGTGGGATTTGTGTACTGATCATTAGCACCAAGTATCCACAAGATTGGGTGAAAAATATTTGCTGGTATTTCGGAAACTCGTTATTTCTTAGAAGCTTGGCAACCCCTCTCAATGAAAGTGCTTTTCCACAGTCTGTGCCTAGTGCTACTTGAAGAGGAAACAAACATAGAGAAAAACTGAGAACTCCTTTATTTTGTCAATTTTCAAGGAGCTACTACAAAGCATGTTGGATTTAGAGTTCCAAATTCATCTATCTATATGGGAGACAACAGAGGGAAACCTAAATATAAAAACTGCTACTGTACACGAACGCTTCAACCTAGAAGAACTAAATTTGGTGAGCCAAAAGGGATTTGTGTACTGATCATTACCACCAAGTATCATCAAGATTGGGTGAAAAAATATTTGCTAGTATTTCGGAAACTCGTTATTTCTTAGAAGCTTGGCAACCGATCTTAATGAAAGTGCTTTCCACAGTCTGTGCCTAGGGCTACTTTAAGAGGAAACAAATCATAGAGACAAAACTGAGAACTCCTTTATTTTGTCAAGTTACAAGGAGCTACTACAAAGCATGTTGGATTTAGAGTTCCAAATTCATCTTTCTATATAGGAGAGAACAGAGAGAATCCTAAATATAAATACAGCTACTGTAGAAGAACGCTTCAACCTAGAATAACAAAATTTGGTGAGCCAAGTTGGAAATGTGTACTGATCATTACCTGCAAGTATCATCAAGATTGGGTGAAAAAATATTTGCTGGTATTTCGGAAACTCGTTGTTTCTTAGAAGCTTGGCAACCCCTCTCAATGAAAGTGCTTTTCCACAGTCTGTGCCTAGGGCTACTTGAAGAGGAAACAAACCATAGAGACAAATCTGAGAACTCCTTTATTTTGTCAATTTCAAAGAGCTACTACAAACCATGTTGGATTTAGAGTTCCAAATTCATCTATCTAAATAGGAGAGAACAGAGAGAAACCTAAATATAAAAACTGCTACTGTAGACGAACGCTTCAACCTAGAAGAACAAAATTTGGTGAACCATGTGGGATTTGTGTGCTGATCATTACCACCAAGTATCAACAAGATTGGGTGAAAAAATATTTGCTAGTATTTCAGAAACTCGTTATTTCTTAGAAGCTTGGCAACCCATCTCAATGAAAGTGCTTTCCAAAGTCTGTGCCTAGGGCTACTTTAAGAGGAAACAAACCATAGAGACAAATCTGAGAACTCCTTTATTTTGTCAAGTTTCAAAGAGCTACTACAAACCATGCTGGATTTAGAGTTCAAATTCATCTATCTATATAGGAGAGACAAGAGGGAAACCTAAATATAAAAACTGCTACTGTAGACGAACGCTTGAACCTAGAACAAAATTTGGTGAGCCAAGTGGGATTTGTGTACTGATCATTACCACCAAGTATCATCAAGATTGGGTGAAAAAATATTTGCTGGTATTTTGGAAACTCGTTATTTCTTAGAAGATTGGCAACCGCTCTCAATGAAAGTGCTTTTCCACAGTCTGTGCCTAGGGCTACTTGAAGAGGAAACAAACCATAGAGACAAATCTGAGAACTCCTTTATTTTGTCAAGTTTCAACAAGCTACTGCAAACCATGTTGGATTTAGAGTTCCAAATTCATCTATCTATATAGGAGAGAACAGAGGGAAACCTAAATATAATAACTGCTACTGTACATGAATGCTTCAACCTAGAAGAACTAAATTTGGTGAGCCAAGTGGGTTTTGGGTACTGATCATTACCACCAAGTATCAACAAGATTGTGTGAAAAAATATTTGCTGGTATTTCGGAAACTCGTTATTTCTTAGAAGCTTGGCAACCCATCTCAATGAAAGTGCTTTCCACAGTCTCTGCCTAGGGCTACTTGAAGAGAAACAATCCATAGAGACAAAACTGAGAACTCCTTTATTTTGTCAACTTTCAAAGAGCTGCTACAAACCATGTTGGATTTAGAGTTCCAAACTGATCTATTTATGGGAGAGAACAGAGGGAAACCTAAATATAAAAACTGCTACTGTAGACGAACGCTTCAACCTGGAAGAACAAAATTTGGTGAGCCAATTGGGATTTGTGTACTGATCATTACCACCAAGTATCATCAAGATTCCGTGAAAAATATTTGCTGGTATTTCGGAAACTCGTAATTTCTCAGAAGCTTGTCAACCCATCTCAATGAAAGTGCTTTCCACAGTCTGTGCCTAGGGCTACTTTAAGAGGAAACAAACAATAGAGAGAAAACTGAGAACTCCTTTATTTTGTCAAGTTTCAAAGAGCTACTACAAACCATGTTGGATTTAGAGTTCCAAATTCATTTATCTATATAGGAGAGAACAGAGGGTAACCTAAATATAAAAACTGCTACTGTAGAGGAACGCTTCAACCTAGAAGAACACAATTTGGTAAGCCAAGTGGGATTTGTGTACTGATCATTACCACAAAGTATCATCAAGATTGGGTCAAAAAATATTTGCTGGTATTTCGGAAACTCGTTATTTCTTAGAAGCTTGGCAACCCCTCTCAATGAAAGTGCTTTTCCACAGTCTGTGCCTAGGGCTACTTGAAGAGGAAACAAACCATAGAAACAAATCTGAGAACTCCTTTATTTTGTCAAGTTTCAAAGAGCTACTACAAACCATGTTGGATTTAGAGTTCCAAATTCATCTACCTATATAGGAGAGAACAGAGAGAAACCTAAATATAAAAACTGCTACTGTTGACGAATGCTTCAACCTAGAAGAACAAAATTTTGTGAGGCAAGTGGGATTTGTGTACTGATCACTACCACCAAGTATCATCAAGATTGGGTGAAGAAATATTTGCTGGTATTTTGGAACTCGTTATTTCTTAGAAAGCTAGGCAACCAATCTCAATGAAAGTGCTTTCCACAGTCTGTGCCTAGGGCTACTTGAAGAGGAAACAAACCATAGAGACAAAACTGAGAACTCTTTATTTTGTCAAGTTTCAAAGAGCTACTACAAACCATGTTGGATTTAGAGTTCCAAATTCATCTATCTATATAGGAGAGAACAGAGGGAAACCTAAATATAAAAACTGCTACTGTACACGAATGCTTCATCCTAGATTAACAAAAACTGGTTAGCCAAGTGGGATTTGTGTGCTGATCATTACCACCAAGTATCATCAAGTTTGGGTGAAAAAATATTTGCTGGTATTTCAATCTCGATATTTCTTAGAAGCTTGGCAAACCATCTCAATGAAAGTGCTTTTCCACAGTCCTGTTCCTAGGGCTACTTGAAAGGAAACAAACCAGAGAGACAAAACTGAGAACTCCTTTATTTTGTCAAGTTTCAAAGAGCTACTACAAACCATGTTGGATTTAGAGTTCCAAATTCATCTATCTGTATAGAGAGAACAGAGAGAAACCTAAATATAAAAACTGCTACTGTACACGAACGCTTCAACTAGAAGAACTAAATTTGTGAGCCAAGTGGGATTTGTGTACTGATCATTAGCAACAAGCATCATCAAGATTGGGTGAAAAAATATTTGCTGGTATTTCGGAAACTCGTTATTTCTTAGAAGCTTGGCAACCCCTCTCAATGAAAGTGCTTTTCCACAGTCTGTGCCTAGGGCTACTTGAAGAGGAAACAAACTATAGAGACAAAACTGAGAACTCCTTTATTTTGTCAAGTTTCAAGGAGCTACTACAAAGCATGCTGGATTTAGAGTTCCAAATTCATCTATCTATGTAGGAGAGAACAGAGGGAAACCTAAATACAAAAACTGCTACTGTAGATGAACGCTTCAACATAGAAGAACAAAATTTGGTAAGCCAAGTGGGATTTGTGTACTCATCATTACCACCAAGTATCATCAAGATTGGGTGAAAAAATATTTGCTGGTATTTCGGAAACTCCTTATTTCTTAGAAGCTTGGCAACCCCTCTCAATGAAAGTGCTTTTCCACAGTCTGTGCCTAGGGCTACTTGAAGAGGAATCAAACCATAGAGACAAATCTGAGAACTCCTTTATTTTGTCAAAGTTTCAAAGAGCTACTCAAACCATGTTGGATTTAGAGTTCCAAATTCATCTATCTATATAGGAGAGAACAGAGAGAAACCTAATATAAAAACTGCTACTGTAGAAGAACGCTTCAACCTAGAATTACAAAATTTGGTGAGCCAAGTGGGATTTGTGTACTGATCATTACCACCAAAGTATCAACAAGATTGTGTGAAAATATTTGCTGGTATTTCGGAAACTCGTTATTTCTTAGAAGCTTGACACCCATCTCAATGAAAGTGCTTTCCACAGTCTGTGCTTAGGCTACTTTAAAAGGAAACAAACCATAGAGAACAAAACTGAGAACTCCTTTATTTTGCCAAGTTTCAAAGAGCTACTACAAACCATGTTGGATTTAGAGTTCCAAATTCATCTATCTATATAGGAAAGAACAGAGGAAACCTAAATATAAAAACTGCTACTGTAGACGAACGCTTCAACCTTGAAGAACTAAATTTGGTGAGCCAAGTGGATTTGTGTACTGATCATTAGCACCAAGTATCCACAAGATTGGGTGAAAAAATATTTGCTGGTATTTCGGAAACTCGTTATTTCTTAGAAGCTTGGCAACCCCTCTCAATGAAAGTGCTTTTCCACAGTCTGTGCCTAGTGCTACTTGAAGAGGAAACAAACCATAGAGAAAAAACTGAGAACTCCTTTATTTTGTCAATTTTCAAGGAGCTACTACAAAGCATGTTGGATTTAGAGTTCCAAATTCATCTATCTATATGGGAGACAACAGAGGGAAACCTAAATATAAAAACTGCTACTGTACACGAACGCTTCAACCTAGAAGAACTAAATTTGGTGAGCCAAAAGGGATTTGTGTACTGATCATTACCACCAAGTATCATCAAGATTGGGTGAAAAAATATTTGCTAGTATTTCGGAACCTCGTTATTTCTTAGAAGCTTGGCAACCCCTCTCAATGAAAGTGCTTTCCACAGTCTGTGCCTAGGGATACTTGAAGAGGAAACAAACCATAGAGACAAATCTGAGAACTCCTTTATTTTGTCAATTTCAAAGAGTTACTACAAACCATGTTGGATTTAGAGTTCCAAATTCATCTATCTATATAGGAGAGAACAGAGAGAAACCTAAATATAAAAACTGCTACTGTAGACGAACGCTTCAACCTAGAATAACAAAATTTGGTGAGCCATGTGGGATTTGTGTGCTGATCATTACCACCCAGTATCAACAAGATTGTGTGAAAAAATATTTGCTGGTATTTCGGAAACTCGTTATTTCTTAGAAGCTTGGCAACCCCTCTCAATGAAAGTGCTTTTCCACAGTCTGTGCCTAGGGCTACTTGAAGAGGAAACAAACTATAGAGACAAACTGAGAACTCCTTTATTTTGTCAAGTTTCAAGGAGCTACTACAAAGCATGCTGGATTTAGAGTTCCAAATTCATCTATCTATGTAGGAGAGAACAGAGGGAAACCTAAATACAAAAACTGCTACTGTAGATGAACGCTTCAACATAGAAGAACAAAATTTGGAAGCCAAGTGGGATTTGTGTACTCATCATTACCACCAAGTATCATCAAGATTGGGTGAAAAAATATTTGCTGGTATTTCGGAAACTCGTTATTTCTTAGAAGCTTGGCAACCCCTCTCAATGAAAGTGCTTTTCCACAGTCTGTGCCTAGGGCTACTTGAAGAGGAAACAAACCATAGAGACAAATCTGAGAACTCCTTTATTTTGTCAAGTTTCAAAGAGCTACTACAAACCATGTTGGATTTAGAGTTCCAAATTCATCTATCTATATAGGAGAGAACAGAGAGAAACCTAAATATAAAAACTGCTACTGTAGAAGAACGCTTCAACTAGAATTACAAAATTTGGTGAGCCAAGTGGGATTTGTGTACTGATCATTACCACCAAGTATCAACAAGATTGTGTGAAAATATTTGCTGGTATTTCGGAAACTCGTTATTTCTTAGAAGCTTGAAACCCATCTCAATGAAAGTGCTTTCCACAGTCTGTGCTTAGGGCTACTTTAAAAGGAAACAAACCATAGAGACAAAACTGAGAACTCCTTTATTTTGCCAAGTTTCAAAGAGCTACTACAAACCATGTTGGATTTAGAGTTCCAAATTCATCTATCTATATAGGAAAGAACAGAGGGAAACCTAAATATAAAAACTGCTACTGTAGACGAACGCT